>NC_092720.1:208736629-208972845 GCF_047496885.1 Scyliorhinus torazame
TGTTGTACACATAGATTTGGAGCCGGGTCACCTGGAGGCCATATCCGGGGTGTCAGACCTGCTGGAGGTGCAGATGCATCATCATCATCATAGAATTTACAATGCAGAAGGAGGCCATTCGGCCCATCGAGTCTGCACCGGCTCTTGGAAAGAGCACCCTACCCAAGGTCAACACCTCCACCCTATCCCCATAACCCAGTAACTTCACCCAACACTAAGGGCAATTTTGGACACAAAGGGCAATTTATCATGGCCAATCCACCTAACCTGCACATCTTTGGACTGTGGGAGGAAACGGGAGCACCCGGAGGAAACCCACGCACACACGGAGAGGATGTGCAGACTCTGCACAGACAGTGACCCAAGCCGGAATCGAACCTGACCCTGGAGCTGTGAAGCAATTGTGCTATCCACAAGGCTACCGTGCTGCCCCATGTCTTTGCATTCACCTCGTTGATCACTCACAGGTTGGTCCTGCTGGGCGTGAGATCAGCTTCTCTCCCCTGTGCCTCGGTGTGGCGGGGGGATCTAATTGCGTTCCTGTGTTTGGAGACGGTGAAATTTGCTCTGAGGGGGATCGATGAGGGGTTCCACAAGACATAGGGGGTTTGTTTCTGTGACACTTTGGGCTTCTGGTTGCTATAAAGGGGGTGGGGGGTGGGAGTGGTGGTTCGGCAGGGGAGTGGAAGGTGGTGTTGGGGTTGTATTGATTTGTTGTAAAAATGTAATAATTTTGAAAATTTGAATTAAAATATTTTTTCAAAAACTCTTTTGAAGTAGATAAAGAAATATTGAATGGCGGAGCAGGGTTGAGGGACTGAATTGCCGACTCCTGTTCCTAGTTCTTATGTTCTTATATTCTTGTTGAAACTTTTCATCTTGTACTCATCAGGAACTTTCACAAGAATATTGTGCCAGCTAATTGCCAAGAATTGCCTGAAATTTAAACCAGGCAGCTTTTAAAAAAAAGATATTTTATTCCAAACATAACAATATGGCAGCACGACAGCATAGCGGTTAGCACAGTTGCTTCACAGCTTCAGGGTCCCAGGTTCGATTCCCGGATTGGGTGACTGTGTGGAATCTACACGTTCTCCCTCTTTCTGCATGGGTTTCCTCCGGGTGCTCCGGTTTCCTCCCACAGTTCAAAGATGTGCAGGTTAGGTGGATTGGCCATGATAAATTGTCCTTAGTGTCCAAAATGGTTAGGTGGGGTTACCGGGTTACAGGGATGGGATGGAGCTGTGGGCTTGGGCGAGGTGCTCTTTCCAGGGGCCAGTGCTGACTCGATGGGCCGAATGGCCTCCTTCTTGCACTGTAAATTCGACGAATATCAAAAATAACACCAGTCCAACAAGACATAAGTAACAGTTTGTACAATTGCCCCCCGTTTAATCCCTCCCTCCCCCCACCCCCCGCAAAGAACAGCTCCTCAAATAAAGTCATGAACAGCCTCGAATGTACTTTGAAACCCTCTTCTGATCCCCTTAGAGTGAACTTAATCTTCTCCAGCCATAGGCAGTTGTAGAAATCTTCCAGCCAAGCCGCTACCCCGGTGGCCTATCTGACCTCCAATTCAAATGAATTCTTCGTGGGAGATCAGAGAGGGGAAGGTCACAACATTGGCCCCCTTCCCCTCCAGCAGCCCTGGCTCCTCCGAGACCCCGAAGATTGCCAACATAGGGTCCTGGGTATACTCCCCTTTTTCCTTTCCTGGGGCTCACGGCAATGGGGCAAAACCAGGGTGATCAAACTAGAACCCTCGTCCAACGTAATCCACTCTGCCCCCCCCCCCCCCCCCCCCCCCCCCGCCCCCCCGGCCACCAAAGCCTCACTTTCTCCACATACACAGCCCAGTGACAATACATCAGGTTTCAGGAGCTCCGACCCCCCCCCACTTTCTGCCTCTGCCTGTGCAGCAGAGTCCTCTTCCCCCTCAGTATATTCCCAGCCCATACAAACTCGGAAATCAGTCCCTCCGCCCTCCGGCAAAAGGCCTTTGGGAGAACGAGCGGGTGGGTCTGAAAGACAAACTGGAACCTCAGCAACACTTTATCTTTACCCTCTGCACCCTCGCTGCCAACATCAAGTGCAGAGTGTCCCACCTCTTGAAATCCCCCTTAACCTCTTCCACAAATCCTGTTAAGCTCCACCTGTGCATTGCGGCCCATTCATGCGTTACCTGAATCCCCAAATACCTGAACCGCTATCTTGGCACGTTAACTGACAACATCCCCAAATTGGTCCCCCGCCTGGCCACATTCACTGGAAGCACCTTACTCTTCAGCCCAAACCCAACCCTACTTTCAATTTCAAACAGGTACCTCCACTCTACCTGATCAAAAGCCTTTCCGCCTCCATGGATATAATAACCTCAGGTGCTCACAGCCCTGACGGAGTCATAATTACATTCGGCAGCCTCCAAATGTTATTGGAGAGCTCTCCATCCTTCACAAAGTTTTATCCTCAGAGACCACCTCTGGCGGACACCGCTCCAACCTAGACGCCAACACTTTCGCCAGAACTTTCACATGCATGTTCAAAGAAATGTAGGACCCACACTCCAGTGGGTCATTCCTCTTTTTCGGGATCAACGAGATCGACGCCTGAGATAATAATATTGCTGGCAGCTCACCTTTATCCACCGTCTCACTGACCATCCCCAACAAGTTGGGGCCAAATCTGTTGCAGACTGCTTATAAAACTCTGCCGGAAAGCCATCCTGCCCCAGGGCCTTCCCTAACTGCATTTCACTGATACAATCCATCACAATCCACAATCCATTCTCCTCCTCAGCCCCAATAGCTCCTCCAGGGCCAGCCTCTTCCCCGCCTCCAACTCTCGGAACTCCAACCCATCCAGAAACCACCCCATGTCCTCCGCCTCTCCAACCGGCACGGTAGCACAGTGGTTAACACTGTTGCATCACAGCGACAGGGTCCCAGGTTCAATTCCTGGCTTGGGTCACTCTCTGTGCGGAGTCTTCACGTTCTCCCCGTGTCTGCGTGCGTTTCCTCCAGGTGCTCCGGTTTCCTCCCACAAGTCCCGAAAGACGAGCTGTGAGGTGAACTGGACATTCTGAATTCTCCCTCTGTGTATCCGAACAGGCGCCAGAATGTGGCAACTACGGAATTTTCACAGTAACTTCATTGCAGTGTTAATGTAAGACTACTTATGACAATAATAAAGATTATTATATATTATTATTATATAAACTCTCGTAGATGCCTTGAACACCTCATTTATCTTTTCCGGCTCCGATACCAGCTCCCCCTTCTCTGCCCTTACCTGTAAGATATCCCCAGACTCTGCCTAATGCCACAACTGGTCGGCCGCCACACGATTCCCCTTCTCTCCGGACTCATACGCACCCCCTCACCCTCTGCAGCTTCCCCACCGCCTTACCTGTTGTCAACCTATTAAACTGACCCTGCAACTTCTTCCTTTCCACCAACAACTCCTTTGCGGGGGCCGCCGAGTATCTTCTCTCTACCTCAACTCTCGCGTCTAACACCCGCCAGTGCTCCTCACTCCTCCTCCTATCCCTATGAACCTTAAACCACCCCATTGGCCCACAGCCTTCAGCGCCTCCAAGCATGGCCGCCACCACCTCACCTCTGATTAAGACTCCACATGGTTCTTAATCACCACTCTCACCTTCTCACAAAACACCATGGGCTGGATTCTCCGTTTCTCAGACTAAGTGCTGACGCCGTTGTGAAAACTGGGGACTTTCGCGACGGAAAAAACGTTGCGACAGATGCAGCGATTCACCAACTCCAAAGTGGCTAGCACGGTCGTCACGTGAAATGCCACCGAAACTGCGCCGGATTCGCCGGTTCCGTGATTGACGCACAGCTGTACTTAAGCGCATCATCCTCCCCCACACACACTGTCGCAGCCAACATGGCTGGATGGAGAGCAGCGCCGCGGTTCCGGGACGCAGAGCAGGAGACCCTCCTGGATGCCGTGGAGGAGAGGCGGATGGTGCTATACCCAGGCCCGGGAGGAAAATCGTTAGGCACCACCGTTCGCCGTGCCTGGGCGCAGGTGGCAGAGCTGGTCAGTGCAATTGGCGAAGTCGCCCGGACTGCCATCCAGTATAGAAAGAAGCTGCACAGCCTTCTCAGGGCGGCCAGGGTGAGTAGGCAATGCTGCTGGTCAAGCGTGCTGAAACCACACAGGAGGCAATGGGACGACAGTGTCGGATATGGGTCAGCGTGTGGAAGGCTTGGGGCATTCTATGCAGGCAGGGGCCTCCAGCACATCGCCACTCTGCTGCGCGGTGTTGTGGAGGAAGCAGCAGACCATTACAATGCCGGTGACCCTCCTTGCCTCGTACTGGAGTATTCCAGAGCTGTCCAGGCACCTGAAGCGCATCTTCAGGATCCCAAAGGACCTTTCGACAACACCCCTGGTCGCTGTACGGGCATCGCTTTGGTGGGTCTCCGCATCGGCCTGTGGCCTCTGTTTCGGTGTCATCAGCCACGACCGCAATGGGTAACCCCAGCAGCCAGCCCTGCAGCCGGAGGGGGTGCCCTTCAAACATGCCTGGATCACTGAGTGTGCCAGTATGAACGAGTCATGTACACTGCCTGGGAATCGGGCACAGATGTGCATAATACACATCTGATGGTTGCACACCAGCTGTATGTTCATGGCGTGGTTCCCTTTCAGTTAGTGTACTGTTATCCGCAGTTGCCATAGGGCGACATGCATCCCATCGATGACCCCCTGGACCATGGGCATCCTGGTGATGGCAGCGAAGCCCACTGCCCGGGCATCCTGGTGGGCGTCGTCCACAGGGTACTCCGCCTGGGCTTACTGGGCATTGGTGATCTGTGCGCCGATCGCTGTGAAATCCCGGACAGGTCCCCACTCGGCGACAGGAAGGACCCCGTCACGTAAAAGTTAAGCGTGAATGTCAGCTTGATGGCCACTGGAAGCGGATGTCCTCCCCAATACCCCTACGGTGCCAGGTGTGCAACCATCTGGCAGATATGTCTGATAGTCTCCCTGCTCATCCGCAGTCTATGTCTGCATGCCCGGTCTGGAAGGTCCTCGAATGACATGCGGCACGGGTACACGTGGGGCCTCCCCCAGCGCCTCCTTGGCACCTTCTCCTCCTCATCCTCCTCCTCCTCAGCCTGTTGGGTGGCCGGCGTTCCAGCCTGAGCTGCTGCCACCTTCCCCTCTGCGGCCTGCTCCTCTGCTGCAGCCTCCGCCTCCTCTCTGAGTGCCCCCCCCCCCCCACCCCCGCTCACGCTGCCACAGGGCTTCATGCAGGGCTGTGGCCATCACCACGGCAGCCAGCATTGCCAAAAGCCATTATTGTCTGCAGGGGGTGTAAGGCAAATATGTTTGGATGTTGATTACAGCCGTGCCCAACCAGGTGCCATGGGCTACACCCGTTTGGCACCGCGGGCCCCACCCACACATGTTCCCACCCCACCCCCGCACTCCGGCCCCATCGGTTGACCCCGGCCCTGGCGCCCGTCCCTCCTGCCAGGGGCACTGTTGGCTGGCACTGCCGTCACTGGGGTCTACCACCGTTGTGGCCCTGGTTGGTCCCCCGGTGGGAGCCTGCCAGTTGGATGGGGTGGTCGGGGGGTGGGGGGGGGGGGCGTGCCCATCCATATGGCCATTGTCACTTCGCGCACCCAGGGGCCGGTGTGCGTGGCCAGCAAGGTGCCCACCGTAATGGCAGTCGGTCCTGTGGGAGGCCTCCCCGGCTGCTCGGACTGTCCCGCCTCCCTCCCCTCCCCTCTCCTGGCCCTGGCAGGGCCCCCCCACCCTCGCCACAGCCAGCACGGCCGGAAGCCCACAGTCACCCCACGCCACTTCTTACCTCCTCTCTCTTGCTCAGCAGTCAGCACACCAGGTGTAGCGCACAAAGACTCCGTGAGACGAATAGAGTGAAGTCGATGAGGCTTTATTAAGCGTGTCTGTTCCCCCGCAGCTCGATAGTAGAATGGCCTGCGGGGGAGGACTCCGGCTTCTTATGAGGGCGGAGCTAGAGGTCAACGGCCAACCAGGACCCGGGATCTGTCAGCCGATGACATTAGGGCTTCCAGTCCCACATGACCCCTAATACATACTACCACATTCACCCCTTGTCAAAAATGAACCCGGCAGGGTGATGCTTCGCATGGTGGTAAGGGTTTACAGGGCTGGTCCTAGGAGGAAAACATTCACATAGCAATACAGTATGTACAATTTTGTCCTGTTTCAACTGTTTACAGAAGGTATCGGGAGAAAAACAAAATGGTCTTGTGAAAAGTCCATATATTGATTTAGATCGACGCCACGAGTCGGTTGGGCGGTCTGGTCGTCCGTGTCGATCGCCTCGGCCCCGGTGGTGGTGGTGGTGCTTGTACCGGTGTTGTCGTCTCCGGGAGCCTTACGGTTTCAGCTTGGGCTTTATTCTTGGTCGGGCCTGAGGGGAGGGGAACCGATCCTCCTGGGAAGGGGGCGGTCGCGAGGTGCGGCGGTGGCAGGAAGGGGGGGGGGGGTTGGGTGAATGGTGTCGGGGGTGTGTGTGTGTTGCCGGCGGGCACCAGATCCCGCAGGGAGACCGTGTCCTGTCGGCCGTCGGGGTACTCCAAGTAAGCGTACTGCGGGTTCGCGTGGAGGAGGTGAACCCTTTCGACCAACGGGTCCGCCTTGTGTGCCCGCACATGCTTTCGGAGCAAGATGGGTCCTGGGGCCGCCAGCCAGGTCGGCAGCGACGTTCCAGAGGAGGACCTCCTAGGAAGACAAGGAAACGCTCATGGGGCGTTTGATTAGTGCTCGTACATAATAGCGACCGGATGGAGTGGAGAGCGTCCGGGAGGACCTCCTGCCACCGTGAAACTGGGAGGTCCCTGGACCGTAGGGCCAGTAGGACGGTCTTCCAGACCGTGCCGTTCTCCCTCTCTACTTGCCCGTTCCCCCGGGGGTTGTAGCTGGTCGTCCTGCTTGAGGCTATGCCCTTGCTGAGCAGGAACTGGCGCAGCTCGTCACTCATGAAAGAGGACCCCCTGTCGCTGTGGACGTATGCGGGGCAACCGAACAGTGTGAAGATGGTGTTCAGGGCTTTAATGACTGTGGCCGCGGTCATGTCAGAGCAGGGAATGGCGAATGGGAAGCGGGAGTATTCGTCCACCACATTAAGAAAGTATGTGTTGCGGTCGGTGGAGGGGAGAGGCCCTTTGAAATCGAGACTAAGGCGTTCAAAGGGGCGGGAAGCCTTAATCAGGTGCGCACCATCCGGCCTGAAAAAATGCGGTTTGCATTCCGCGCAGATGTGGCAGTCCCTTGTGACTGTACGGATCTCCTCTAAAGAGTATGGGAGATTGCGGGACTTGATAAAGTGGAAAAACCGAGTGACCCCCGGGTGGCAGAGGTTCTCGTGGAGGGTTTGGAGGCGGTTAATTTGTGCGTTGGCACATGTGCCGCGGGATAGGGCATCGGACGGCTCGTTCAGCTTTCCGGGACGATACAAAATCTCGTAGTTGAAGGTGGAGAGCTCGATCCTCCACCTTAAGATCTTGTCGTTTTTGATTTTGCCCCGCTGTGCATTATCAAACATGAAGGCTACTGACCGTTGGTCGGTGAGGAGAGTGAATCTCCTGCCGGCCAGGTAATGCCTCCAATGTCGCACAGCTTCCACTATGGCTTGGGCTTCCTTTTCCACTGAGGAGTGGCGGATTTCTGAAGCGTGGAGGGTTCGAGAGAAAAAGGCCACGGGTCTGCCCGCTTGGTTAAGGGTGGCCGCTAGAGCTACGTCGGAGGCGTCGCTCTCGACCTGGAAGGGGAGGGACTCGTCGATGGCGCGCATTGTGGCCTTTGCGATATCCGCTTTGATGCGGCTGAAGGCCTGGCGAGCCTCTGTCGACAGAGGGAAAGTCGTGGTCTGTATTAGGGGGCGGGCCTTGTCTGCGTAATGGCGGACCCACTGGGCGTAGTATGAAAAAAACCCCAGGCAGCGTTGCAGGGCTTTTGAGCAGTGCGGGAGGGGAAATTCCATGAGGGCGCGCATACGTTCGGGGTCGGGGCCTATTATCCCATTGCGCACTACGTAGCCCAGAATGGCTAGCCGGTTGGTGCTAAAAACGCACTTGTCCTCATTGTACGTGAGGTTCAAGGCTTTGGCGGTCTGGAGGAATTTTTGGAGGTTGGCGTCGTGGTCCTGCTGGTCGTGGCCGCAGATGGTTACATTGTCGAGATACGGGAACGTGGCCCGCAACCCATGTTGATCAACCATTCGGTCCATCTCCCGTTGGAAGACCGAGACCCCGTTTGTGACGCCAAATGGGACCCTTAGGAAATAGTATAATCGCCCGTCTGCCTCGAAGGCTGTGTACTTGCGGTCACTTGGGCGGATGGGGAGCTGATGGTAGGCGGACTTGAGGTCCACGGTGGAGAAGACTTTATATTGGGCAATCCGATTGACCATGTCGGATATGCGGGGGAGAGGGTACGCGTCTAGTTGTGTGTACCTGTTGATGGTCTGGCTATAGTCTATGACCATCCTTTGTTTCTCCCCTGTCTTCACTACTACCACCTGTGCTCTCCAGGGACTATTGCTGGCCTGGATTATGCCTTCCTTTAGTAGCCGCTGGACTTCGGACCGAATGAAGGTCCGGTCCTGGGCGCTGTACCGTCTGCTCCTAGTGGCGACGGGTTTGCAATCCGGGGTGAGGTTCGCAAACAAGGACGGGGGTTGCACCTTGAGGGTTGCGAGGCCGCAGATAGTGAGTGGGGGTATTGGGCCGCCGAATTTGAACGTAAGGCTCTGTAGATTGCACTGGAAATCTAATCCCAGTAAAGTGGGGGCGCAGAGTTGGGGAAGGACGTGTAGTTTGTAGTTTTTGAACTCCCTCCCCTGCACCGTTAGGGTAACTATGCAGAAACCTTGGATCTGTACGGAGTGGGATCCTGCAGCTAGGGAAATCTTTTGTGCGCTGGGATAGGTGGTCAAGGAACAGCGTCTTACCGTGTCGGGGTGGATAAAGCTCTCCGTGGTCCCGGAGTCGACTAGGCATGGTGTCTCGTGGCCGTTTATTAGCACCGTTGTCGTCGTCGTCTAGAGTGTCTGGGGCCGAGCTTGATCGAGCGTAATTGAAGCGAGACGTGGTTGTAGTAGTGGAGTGGGGTCCGTTGTTGGCGTCCAAGATGGCGTCGGGGATGAACAAAATGGCCGCCCCCATACATCGCACATGGCTGGGGGGTCATAAGATGGCGGCGGGGGTGGACAAAATGGCCACCCCCACGCGTCGTACAGGTCTGGGGTGGTCCAAGATGGCGGCGCCCTTCCTCCCCTCGTGGTGGCCGGGACCCAAAATGGCGGCGTCTGCGGGTCGCACATGGGGCGCTGGGGGGGTTGGGGAGCGTTAGGACCGCGCGGGGCTCCCTCATCTCTGGGGACAGCGGTGGTCAGGACCCAAGTTGGTAGTGCCGGCGGGTCAGACGTGGGGCGCGGGGGGGGGTTAGGGGACGTTAGAGACGCGCAGAACTCCCTCTTCTCCGTGGAGAGCGGTGGTCGGGACCCAAAGTGGTAGCGCCGGCGGGTCATACATGGGGTGCGGGGAGGGGGTTGGGGAGCGTAAGCGGCGTGCAGGGCTCCCTGTTCTCCCGGGACCGCGGTGGTCGGGACCCAGAGCGGCTGCGCCTGCGGGTCGTACATGGGGCGCTGGGGGGGGGTTGGGGAGCGTAAACGGCTTGCAGGGCTCCCTGTTCTCCCGGGACAGCGGCGACCTCGCGGGACCGGCACACAACCGCGAAATGGCCCTTTTCCCCGCAGCTCTTGCAGATTGCTGCGCGGGCCGGGCAGCGCTGCCGGGGGTGTTTCGCCTGGCCGCAGAAATAGCAGCGGGCGCCCCCGGTGCGACTTGGCGTTTGGACCGCACAAGCCTGTGGGGTGTCCGGGGGCGGGGTGGGTTTGTCGCGACGGGTACGTACGGAGCCCAATGGGCTGCCGCGCGGTCGGGGCCGTAGGCGCGGGCATTATGCGCGGCCACGTCTAGGAGGCTGCTAGGGCCCGGGCCTCTGAGAGTCCTAGCGACTCTCTTTCTAGAAGTCTTTGGCGGATTTGGGAGGAATTCATACCTGCCACAAAAGCATCGCGCATTAACATGTCCGTGTGTTCATTTGCGTTCACCGAAGGGCAGCTGCAGGCTCGTCCCAAAATCAGCAGCGCGGTGTGGAATTCGTCCATCGATTCTCCGGGACCTTGCCGTCTCGTCGCGAGCAGGTAGCGAGCGTAGATTTGGTTAACTGGGCGGACATAGAGACTTTTCAGTGCTGCGAACGCCGTCTGGAAATCCTCCGAGTCTTCGATGAGGGAGAAAATCTCCGTGCTTACCCTCGAGTGCAGGACCTGTAGTTTTTGGTCTTCTGTGACCCGGCCGGTGGCCGTTCTGAGGTAGGCCTCGAAACACGTCTGCCAGTGCT
Organism: Scyliorhinus torazame; assembly: GCF_047496885.1. NCBI lineage: Eukaryota > Metazoa > Chordata > Chondrichthyes > Carcharhiniformes > Scyliorhinidae > Scyliorhinus > Scyliorhinus torazame. Next base: position 208,747,064 of record NC_092720.1, read on the forward strand.
TGAAGGCTGCTGCCGCTTTCACTGCGTAGGGGCTGATCCTCAGGCATTCCGGGATGATCCTGAGCTCCATAGTCCTTTTTAGGCACGCTTAATAAATTGTAGCGCACAAAGACTCCGTGAGACGAATAGAGTGAAGTCGATGAGGCTTTATTAAGCGTGTCTGTTCCCCCGCAGCTCGATAGTAGAATGGCCTGCTGGGGAGGACTCCGGCTTCTTATACTCCGCCTTCAGGGCGGAGCTAGAGGTCAACGGCCAACCAGGACCCGGGATCTGTCAGCCAATGACATTAGGGCTTCCAGTCCCACATGACCCCTAATACATACTACCACACCAGGTTCACGATTTTTAAAAGCACGTTAGAACCAGGCCTTCCAGAAATCGGCCCATCCAAGGTGCCAAATCGCAGAGGCCCCGGAGAATAGGGTACCAGGCCCCTTAATGAAATGCCTACTGTAATTTCAGGCCATGTGGTGGGCGCCGCATTTACGTTGTGTTTGGGGGGGGGGCCGGAACATCCCGATTTGGAGTCAAACCGGCTTCTACCGCGATTCTGGTGTCAGAAGCTATTCTCCGCTCGACCGCGTTTCCCGATTTTGGAGTCGGCTAATGGAGAATCCAGCTCTCATCTGCCAGAAGTCCCAAGTCCAACCTCCATCCCGGCCTTTGTACCTGTCCCAAACCATGCCTCACCTCCAAAAGGTGCAGCGCATGATGCAAGATCACAATTCCCGCATATTCCACCCCTATCATCACCATCAGCACCGCCTGACTAACCACAAAAAAATCAATCCGCGAGTAGACCTTATACACATGTGAGATGAAGTAATGCCCCCTTCCTTAAGCCAGGCAGCTTGACAATGATTGATCAAGACGATCCCCTGAGGAGACATGAACCAGTGAATAGCTGTCAGTTGTTTTGTTTAGCTGAAACAGGCACAATGTGTCTACATGTTCTATCTGTCTGCAAAGAACAGAGCTCTGTGTATTACTATATGCAACTTCCAGTATACACAAATACACCACACGGCGAGTGCATCTGACAATCTGAAATCGGTTGTCAGTGTAATTCTTAGCACACTGAGGCCTATGTAGCAAATTTGTCCAATTGCAGAATCACATCTAGTTTTGGATAAATGTTTTGAGTTTTGCAAGCACGGGCTGGTTGGATGGAGTCTGTACCTTGGCCATTGTGAAAAGTAAAAGGGACATTCTGCTAGTTAAAATCCGCCATTCTCTCAGACACATGACCGACATACCCACCATCATACTGTCATTGAAATCCATCAACAACATTACTCATGTGATGGGAAGAACATGTGTTGATGGCAGCATCCTGTAAGTGCCGAATACTACTCATGTTGCTGCTTGTATATGAATTTGATATTTACAATATTATCTTCATAATCCTCAGTGTGCCAAGAATTGCATTGACAACCAATTTAAGATTGTTAGTCAGGCTTAGAGGTGGCACATTTGCATGTCCAGGAGCTAAACATCGCAATACACAGGGCCAGTTCTTTGGAAACAGAAAGAACATGGACATGTATTGTGTCTGTTTCAGAAAAACAAAATAAGCAACAGCCATTTAATTGTTGGTTCATTCCTCAGGGCAATGCCCTGACCAATCAGAGTCAAGCTGTCTGCTTTAAATTTAAAACAATACTTGGAAGTTAACTATCAATCACCATCAACTTCTGCATTCACCATGGCAATGCCTCTATCAATCAGAGTTCACCTGCCAACTAATTAGCCCTCTCTTCATATACAGTATAAATTTGTTTAGATTTGTATTCCTGCAAAATGTCCGGCTGCTTGCAAGACAAAAATGTTTATTTTTCAGCATTACACAAGTTCATTACTGCCAAACAACTATCTTTTCCTCCTGTAAGGTGCCCTCTACAACCTCTCATTGCCATCTGTATTCATATCTCCTTATTTGAAGCGCATTGCGATTTCCTAACATGTTAAAGGCGCTAGATAAATACAAATTGTTATTGTTGTTGTCAGGACATACCAAGGTTGTATTACTGTATAAAAACAGAACCCGGTTCTCCTTTAAGGTAAGGCTCTCTCGGGTCCGTCAGGTGCTGTGTGGGTGTTTGAATGACCCACACCTTGGAAACCTGGGCCGTGTGTGTCTCTCAGGGTCAGTGGGAAGGTCACTACCTCACAGGCAGACTGCAATTGTAAATCATCACTGCGGGTCCTGGGACAGGGCTATGCTTTTTAACATGTCAAATCTTGACTTTCAATATAATATTGGAGACAAGTTATTAATCACAGTGATAAAACTTGTTACTAAATGAAAACACTGGCGAATTTATCATAAACTGAGTTATTGTCACCCAACTTATAACTGTTTTAAAATATAATGTTGGCACTCAAAGTAGGACAGAAATCCACTAATAATCAGATCAACATAACTGAGATGTTTACAGACTAGTAAAGATAATGTCCTACCTTCTCTTTCGATGAACTCCCTCCTGAAATAAATAAATCACAAACAGTGAGAATGATGGTAATAGATTTCACATGAGATAAACAGGATGGTGAAATGAACCGTCACAGGGACAGAAATTATTTAACATGGAAATATAAAGTGATGCATTCTGAAAGGGAGAATGAAGAAAGGTAATCCTAATTATAATTTAAAAGGAATACAGCAACAGAGAAAATAGTGTGGAAACAAATACACAAATCTTCAAAATAATTGTGAATAAGAGATAAGGAAATTATTTTGCCAATGAATTGTGATTCACTGGAATGAGCTGACTGACATGGTGGAGAAACCAGATTGAATGCTAATTTTCAGAAGGGATTTGGAGATATATTTGTGAAGCGTACAATTGCCCCCAATCAGGGTAAAGAGCCGGGACAGTGGGACTAATTGGAGATCTCTTTCACTGACCCGACACAGACAAGATGGAAAGAATTGTTTCCCCCTGTGCTGTCGAATTGATGATATTATTAAGATGGCCTTTGTGTCAGATACTGGAACTCAACATCAATCCCGCTCACAGACACAGTGGGCGCGATTCTCTACTCCCACGCCGGTTGGGAGAATCGCCTGGGCCGCCAAAATTTCCCGGGACGCCGGTCCAACGCCCTCCCGCAATTCTCCCAAGCGGCGGGAATGGCCAGGTCGAGTTTCGCGGGCCGCAGGCCGGAGAATCGCCGGAGACACCCAAGATGGCGATTCTCCGGCACCCCCGCTATTCTCAGGCCCGGATGGGCCGAGCGGCCAGGCCAAAACGGTGGGTTCCCCCCGGCGCCGTCCACAACTGGTCGCTGCCATCGTGAGCGGTGCGTGAACGCTGGGGGGGCGGCCTGCAGGGGAGCGAGGGGGGATCCTGCACCGGGGGTACCTCAAATGGGGTCTGGCCTGCGATCGGTGCCCAACGATCGTCGGGCCGTCCTCTCTGAAGGAGGACCTCCTTCCTTCCGCAGCCCCGCAAGATCCATCAGACATCTTCTTGCGGGGCGGACGTAGAGAGGACGGCAACCACGCATGCGCGGGTTGGCGCCGGCGAACCCGCGCATGCGCGGATGACGCCCGTTATGCGGCGTCGGCCGCGTCATCTATGCGGCGCCGCTTTTACGCTGGCGACAAGGCCTGGCGCGTGTAGATGACGCAGCCCCGATCCTAGCCCATTGTCAGGGCCTGAATCGGTCGGGACCGCGGCCGTTTCGCGCCGTCGTGAACCTCGACGACGTTCATGACGGCGCGGCCACTTCGGCGTGGGAGTGGAGAATCCCACCCAGTGACTCTCACACCCACCGTATTAGAAACACCCATACAAGATGGGAATGGAACTGGATGACAATGTCAATTCCAGGAGAATATTACACTCATGGAGCAGGGAAATAATTCAAATAAGTGTCCAGATCAGGACAACTCATTCCCGGGAGGTTCCGGCATTCCTGAGATTCTGCAGACAGTGTGGGAGCGGTTAGTTCAGTGACAACAGCTTAAACCCCCAGAAACGGTCACAAACTCAATTTAATTCTGTTTCTATTTATTCAATAAATTCTATATTAATTTCACAATTATCATCCTTATTTTGTGACTGTGAAGTTTCACTGAACTGACCCGCAATCTATCCCCTCACCTTCAGAAATATCAGCTCGTCTTTTTCTTCCATCTGTTTTTGCAACTTGGAGAGTTTCTCCTCAATAGAATTTAAATTCTCCTGAATCTCTCGAAGGTTTTTCTCCATTGGTTCTAGAATCCTCTCCTCTTCTTCCCTGAGATCTCTGAGTAAACGCTGCTCTTTCTCAGTGAGAATCTGGTGCATTTTACTGAACTGGGATGTGATGTGGGTCTGCAGACTGCTCGACTGTTCCTACCAAATGAAATGTGAAACATAATTAATGTCCCGCGATAAAGGGAACAAAACTAACCGAGATCCCAGAAAATCGGCACAGGGAGACCTTACCCTAACTTCAGAAATCTTCCGTTTCTGTTTCTGTTCCGTTTCTAGAACCACCGATTTCTTCACAGTGAGAGAATTTAAGGAAGATTTCAGCTGAACCTGGGAATGGGAGAGAAAATCACAGAATAAAAATGTTAGAGCAGGAAAATGGGAGAAAACTAACAATTTATTAAAAATGTTGTCTTTTACCTTGAGGTTTTCAGCAGCTTCTTTAATCGGCAAAAAGTTGTGAGATTTGTGTTCCTTTGAATTTTGACAAATCAGACAGATCAATTTCTTGTCAGTTTCACAAAACAGCTTCAGTTCTTCCTGATGTTCCTCACAGTGAAGTTTACTTTCCTTCTCTTTCGGATTCAGATTTAAATTTCGAGCTTTTTCGGCCAGATTCCCCAAGGCCCGATTTATCCTGAGGTTTCTTTCCGGAAACTCCTCTGCACATTCCGGGCAGGTGTTTATCTCCTTCTTTTCCCAACTCTTGGTGATACAGGAGCGGCAGAAGTTGTGTCCACAATCCAGTGTTGCCGGCTCGATGAAGAAATCAAGACAAACTGAACAAATTGCCTCTTCGCTCAAACTCTGAAGCTGCTGTCTGGAAGCCATGTTCACACTCAGCACTTCCTGATTCAAACTGGCTGTTATTTGGATATTACAGAATTCCTGAATGCCTTCAGTTCTGCGTGTCTCGATGAGGTTTGCTACAATATTCCGATAATCATTATTAAAAGCAATTTACTGTCCTGTTGACTTTTTCACGGGCAAATAAAAACGTTCACATTTTGAGAGGCAAACACGTCTAACATGGAGAGAGATTGAACCTTGGCCGCGAGGTTAAGGTCCATGGGTGTTGGCAGTGTTGGAGGGAGGAGGTGGAGATGGGTGGGGACTGATATTGCATTGCCCTCTGCTCCAGACTGAACTCGCTGCCGAAGACAAACCCTGTGATAAACACAGGCGGAGATCTTTTTAAAAATAAATATTTTATTCCAAATAATGCAGAAAATTCAGCAAACATATAAAACACAGTAAGAAGTTTTACAACACCAGGTTCAAGTCCAACAGATTTGTTTCGATGTCAGTAGTTGGACCAAACCTGTTGGACTTTAACCTGGTGTTGTAAAACATCTTACTGTGCTCAACCCAGTCCAACGCCGGCATCTCCACATCATATAAAACACAGTTTGTGATTTTTTTTTTTTGGTTTTATAAAATAACTAATTATAACCCTAAACAAAAACTCCAGCCCCCCCGCCCCCCCCCCCCCCCCCCCCCATTAATTGCTGGTGAAAAACAAATCTTTAAAGAATGACCTCCGCCTTGAGTGAAAACCTTCCTTTGACCCCCTGAGGGAATACTTGAGCTTTCTAGTGGCAGGAACACTGCCACGCCCCCAACCACACTGAAACCCTGGGTGCTCCCGCCGACTCCAACCAAGTAGCATTTGTCACCGGGCAACCAGAGAGGTGAAGGCCCAGACATCGCCCTCTTCCCCTCTGACAAAATCTGTCACCCCAAAAATCGTCACTAATGGGCACTGCCCCAGCCCACCCCCCCTCCCCCCACAATCATTGACATGGTCTCAAAAACTGAAGCCGAGAACTTGCCCAATATCAGGCAGGACCCGAACATATGCTCATGATTCGCAGGCCCCCTTCAGCACCTCTCGCACCTATTTTCCACATCAGAGATGATCTCATTCATCCGCGCTCTAGTCATGTGAGCCCTATGGGCAACTTTAAATTGAATCAGGCTCAGCCTGGCACAAGGGAAAGTCTTGTTTACCCGATACATAATCTCACTCCATCTGCCCCCTCCCCCCCCCCTTCCAGCACCAAGCCCAGTCCTTCCTCCCACGTCCCCTTTATTTCTGCTAATGGAGGCTTCCCCATCTCCAGCAACCACCCATATACATTCGAGATCCTCCCTCCCCGGAGCTCATTGAACGATATCATCCATCCATCAATGTGTGACTCGGCAATGAGGGAACGAAGGGAATCCTTTGTGAGCAAAGACCCGCACCTGCCTACACCTGAACCTGCTCCCCCTCGGGAGTTTGTATTGGAGTTTGTATTTTTCCTTCAACTCCTCCAGTCCCATGAACTTACCCTCCACAAACAAATCCCTAATCCTCTCGCACCCTCCCTCAACCAAATCCTGTACTTTGCATCTATCTCTGACGGTGCAAGTCTCTCATTTTTGCAAATTGCCCCCCAATCTGAAATGCCGCCTAAACGGATTCCACATTTTAAGGGATGCCACCACTACCTGGCCGCGAAAACGGGTGGGGGGCAGTGACCAATACCTTTAAACATGACCCAACACAGGAAGCCTCCTCCATTTGTCCCTATCCCAACCCGCGCCGCACTTTCTCTATATTCGACGCCCGGTAGTAATTCATTAAATTTGGTAACACCAGCCACCCGAACGCCGTCCCCTCTGGAGAACCGCTCCCGAAATCCTGGGTATCTTACCTGCCCACACAAAGGCTGAAATGATCTTATCCACCCTGACAAAAAAAGCTTTGGGGAAGAAGATCGGGAGAGACTGGAACATGAATAGGAGCATTGGCAGAATGATCATCTGTACTCTACCCACCAAGGAGAGCGGAAGAGCAGCCCACCTCTTCAAGTCCCCTTTGACCCCTCTCCACCACACTGGACAAGTTCAGTTTGTGCGTCAAGGCCCAATCATGAGCACCTGAATACCGAGAATCTGAATTTTATCTGGGCAGTTTGAACGGCAGGTTTCCAAGTCCACTCTTCCACAGGGAGATTACCCGAACTATCTCGCACGTTACATTTGTAGCCTGAGAAGGATCCAAACTTCCTTAACAGCCCCATAATCTTCCCCATACATAATAAAGGGGTCCAAGATGTACAGCAACAGGTCGCCTGCACAAAGGGACATCCTATGCTCCTTCCCCCCACTTTCAATACATCTCCACTCATTCGATGACCTAAGTATGCTGCCAGGGGCTCAATAGCAAGCACAAACAACAATGGGGACAACAGACCCTCCTTGGCTCATGCCCCTGTACAGCCAGAAATATCCTGAGCTCACTGCATTAATCCTAACATTCACCATGGGGGCAGTATATAACAATCTCACACAGGATATAAGCATTACCCCAAAACCAAATTGTTCAAGGTCCTCGAAATGTTAACTCCATTCCACCCAATTGAAAGCCTCCTCTGCGTCCATAGAGATGATTACTTCAAGCACCTTCCCCCTCAGTGAGGTCATGGCCACTTTCAACAGTCGCCTAATATTAGTCGACAACTGTTGCCCCTTAACAAAGCTAGTCTGGTCCTTGGAGACCGCCTCCAGAACACAACCCACCAGACATTGGCTTCACCAAGACCTCTGCTAGCACCTTCATAGAAACGTTTTTTTTTAAATTAGAGTGCCCAATTATTTTTTTCCAATTAAGGGGCAATTTAGTGCGGCCAATCCACCTAACCTGCCTATCTTTTGGGTTGTAGGGGGTGAGACTCATGTAGACAAGGGGAGAATATGCAAACTCCACACAGACAGTGACCCAGGGCCGGATCGAACCCAGGTCTTCAGTGCCATCGGGCCTTCCTTGAAACATACATAGAAAATAGAAGCAGGAGGAGGCCATTCGGCCCTTCGAGCCTGCTCCGCCATTTATTATGATCATGACTGATCATCAAGTTCAATACCCTGATCCCACCTTCCCCATATCCCTTGATCCTTTAGCTCCAAGAGCTATATCCAATTACTTCCTGAAATTACACATCATTTTGGACTGAACTGCTTTTTGTGGTAGGGAATTCCACAAATTCACCAGTCTCTGGGTGAAGAAATCTCTCCTTACCTCAGTCCTAAAAGGCTTGCCCCTTATCCTCAATTTTTGACCCCTAATTCTGAATTACCCCACCATCGGGAACATTCTTTCTGAACCTATCCTGCTAATCCTACGCCAATTATAGGAACCTTTAATTGAAAGAATGTTAACTCTGGCTGGCTCGCCAATGTTGAGAATCTTTAATTGATGGGATCTTAACTTGCCGAACTACGCCAAGTTGGGGGAAGCTTAGTTGATGAATCAAAGTCCTGGTGCAATACGACAAGTTGTAAGATTTGTAATATTTCTGGACTATGCCAAGTTGTTCGATTCCTTGTATTATTCGACTGTGTAAAGTTGAAGGAATTTATATTATCTCTGCTATTCGGTTACCAGTAGCACTTTGCGAATACTGGGACTCAGCAGAAACTTCAGTTAAAACTTCTCAGGTGCCAAAAAGAATTGTTTTATTTGTAGTTGCTTGATTACAATTTGAAAGTCATTTAAAAGGCAATTCGTAGACAATTCGAAGCTTTCAGAGAATTACAGACATTATCTTTTTTGCTTAGGCAGACAGCTCGAAAGTAACTTGAAGGTCAAAGTCTGGCAATGAAACATGAAGAGAGAGAGAGAGCTAAACTTCAGCTCAACTCAAACTCAAAGTCAAAAGTGGACTAACATCACTGACACAGACTAACAAACTGACAAACTGACAGAACCCCCAAAAGACATCTCATCAACTAACAGAAAGACTCTTAAGGACAAAACTGACTAAACTAACAGAAAGACAACACTAAAATGGCGGGCGGAAACTTTACAGTTATACACTTTCATATCTGTCTTAAGTCATCTAATCACACCCCAATATAATCCTGATTGGTTTGGGTTAGACTCAAACACATTTGATTTGATGGCAAGCCGTCCATCTTCAATGTGCAACATTAGCTTTTAATTGTTTCATGTCTACATGTTATGGAATGTGATATTCTGCTAATCTTTACCAGCAATAGACTGGATTTAAACTAGCGGCGGGGGGGGGGGGGGGGGGGGAGAGGGTCTATATCTCTTTACCTCACACGAAAATATCGAAAGGTCATTGACAAAATGCAGAAACAGGGGTGAGTTCCTACAGACCTCTGCCACCCGCCCCCCCCCCCCCCCCCCGCGAAGTAAGAAGTGGCGGGAGGCTCAGACTGGTGATAAAACCGAGACAGCCAATGGAGTGATCCTGAGCCGACATTCACAGCAAAGCAATGAGTCCAGCAGCAACGTGTTAACCCCAGAGTTAACCACCTCCTGTGGCTGCCGTGGTGAAAATCTCAATGAACAGTAACAAGCATTTAGATGATGAAGCAGAAAAGGACCTCGGAGCAAACCGCAGCCACTGGGAAGGTTGGGAGACTGGGCCAAACCCTCCTCCCTATAATAGTTGTGAACAGTCAGGAGCTCCCGGAAAATTGACCCCGATGGCACCTTATCACCAGGTGTCACGCCAGGCAGAGGCAAAGACGGGAGGGCAAGAACAGATCCTGTTGTTCTCCCTTTCACCACTACGGGGCGCCAGAATAGCTCGCCGCGTCACCCTCTCTGAATAAAAGGGATAACAATCTCGAGTTCTGGTACAAACTAGAGGAGCTCAGAGAAGCCACTTCTTAACACCACGGGATGTGTATTCATCAGTAAAGGGCAAAACTGATCGGGCTGCTTGGGAGAAACTGGATGGGAGAATTAAGAGACGGATTCACTTGACAGAGGATTCGGGTGACGGGGTCAGGGTTAAGGAGCTCAAGGAGGCTGTCACTGGGCATTGGTCCTGGGGATTAAACAAAAGAAAGGCGAGTTACCCTCGGAGTTTGCAGAATGAAAATGGGGGGGGGGGTTGATTTCCCGGAGTCATGGGGGACATGGAACCAGACCGGGATGATCAAATCTCCCTCAGTATGATTAAGGAGGGGCTCAGTGATGACCACCACAAGATTTTAAACACTGACTTGGTCACTTTTGAAACCGATAATGGATGCCTGATGTGGACAGAGAATTTAGAGCGGGAACAATAACAGCAGCGAGAGAGGATCCCCTGTAGAAATAGCTGGAGTGGCGCCCCTGGCGGATGCCACTTGCCACCGCTGTGGTAGAAGGGACATTGAGCAAGGGGGGTGGCCATAAAATAACTGAAGGTAATAAAGTGAAGCGGCAGAAAGTTTGTGGGAATTGGGATAAACAGGGTGAGGACAAGGCTGAATGTTGGGGTAAAAGAGGAGGAATGCAAGGGGCAGATCCCAAACAGCAGGAAGGTCAGAGAGGATATTTAAAGGTTCAACCCAGAAAGATACCTGGCCCTTTACATCAGGCTGAGCGACAATATCCCATTGCTGCAGAATCCCTCAGGGCTGTCGGGATATAATAGCGGATTTAGAGGAACAGGGAATAGTTTAGAAACAGCCTCCTGCACCAACTCACCTATTTGGCCAGGGGAAAATGCTGATGGGTCGGGCAGACGGACCATTGACTAAACCATTTTGAATGTAGTCACCCCCCGCATTCATCCAATTGGGAGAAGCCCATCTTCCAGATTGAATTCCCTTCATCCTCGACACAGGATTTTCACCGGGTTGGATATTTCCAACGGACTGTGGGCAATACCTCCTGACCTGGATTCCCAATCTAAATTCACCTTTACAACAGGGGAAAGACAATTTAGCTGGACCCGAGTCCCACAGGAGTTTCAGACCAGTCCGGGGAGATTCCACCCAAATATGGCCAAAGCCATTGAGGAAATAGATTTTACAGGGACAGGGGGAGTTTTACTGCAAGACGTGGATGACCTCCTTTAGACCTCCGATGGCCATAGGAGCCACACCCTGGAGTTAATACAATTACTGCGAGTCAGCGAGGAAGCAGGACTAAAAATTAACCCTACAAAGGCTCAAGTGGGACAAGCAACAGTCACCTACCCGGGTGAGCTCATTTCTCAGGGATCCAAGACATTGCCCCCTGAACGGAAACAGGCCATTCGGCCCTTCCAATTCCCCGGACTGTCCGAGGGCTCCGGCAGATACTGGGACTGTTTAACTATTGCCAGAACTTTATAGACAACTGTGCAGGAATAGTCAGCCCCATTCCCAATCTGGGAAAAGGGGGCTGAGCTTCAAGTGAGGAATGACAAAGGGCAGAATGGACAGAGGAGTGAGAGGGGACATTTACCCCATTAAACAGCGATTGGCAACAGCTCCAGCGTTAGTGCTGCCAGATTTGAGTGGCCCATTCCATTGATACTGTCCCAACAACAGCAATGACTTCACTGCTGTAGTGAGGCAGCAACACGGACACTGGGAGCGAGCTGCAGCTTATTACTCTAACCCGCGATCAGCAGTCGCTGTGGGGCTGAGCAGATCCATTCCAGCAATGGACTGTGCAGCCTGCCCACCGCTCACGGTGCTGGGGGAAATAGTCTGACACACGGAACATGGCAACGTGCAAATGGTGAATCTGGGGAGGCTGAAGCCCGGGTCTGATGTCAGAAGAGCTCAATGGGCGAGTCTGCTACTGCCCCCCAATGGCCGGATGACCACAGTCAGGGATGATGGGAGTAACCCCTAGGATATCTGAATGTTGAAGGCGAGGATCATGTTTGCGATATAGAGACAGGGGATGAGGAAGTGGACAGAGTGAGGCAGGAACCCCTGGAAGGGGCGGAGATAACGTTATTTGTGGATGGATCCTGGAAAATAACAGCCGGGGACCCGGGAACAGGATGGGAAGTGGCCAAGGCGGGTTCCTGAAGGCAAGCGGCCGGGTAGCGGCCAGTAAATCAGCCCAAGGAGCAGAGTTAGCGGCCCTGATAGAAGCATTGAGACTATCCAGGGGCAGGCGAGTCAATATCTCCACCGAGAGCCGCTGTGCCTTTGGTGCAGGACATGACTGTGCGGGAGCCCGGAGTGGGCGAGGGGACGTCAGCTCTGGTGGGCAGCCGCTCCCACAGGAAACACTGATCGAGAACTTACCCAAACATTCAAGAGAGAGGAGGCGGCAGTTATTAAAATCAAAGGCCACAGGAGAATGCAAAGCCCTGAACAGACAGGAAATGATCAGACAGACAGAGCAGCCTCAGAGGCACAGGAAGAAGCGGAGGGAGAGGACAGTGTAGCTGTCTCCAGCCTGACAGAAGTGAATATACTGAATGGACACAATAGTTCAAAGGCAGAGTGGGGGGAATGGGGAGCAATCCCAGATAGTGATGGGGTCTGGAGGAAAGAAGGAAAGGTAGTTGCCCCGAAAAGTATCAGAAATTGTTACTGGGAGTTTCCCACGGGACACAACCTACCGGCAGGAATAACATGTTGGGCCTGATGGGCCGGTGCTGGTGGTGGGAGGGGTTAGGAAGGGACACAGCCCAGTTATTACCTGTGCCCAATATAACCCTGGAAAAGCAACGAGAATGAAACGTCACCACAAACCCCGTCCTAGGGACCCTGGGAACAAACACAAACCGATCTCAGCGGCCCATTCCCTCCATCAGAGGGAAAGAGGGATTGTTTAGTAATAATAGATCAGTTCACCAGATGGATGGAAGCATTCCCCACCCGGGGCTGCTCTGCCTTGACTGCGGCTAAAATACTCGCGGGAGAAAGAATCCCAAAATGGGGAGTTCCAACTGAAATGGAGCCAGACCCGAGCACTCATTTCCCCGGGAATATTGTCAGGGAAATGAGCAAGCAGATGGGGATTGAGCAGAAATTCCACAAATCCCATCACCCGCAAAGCTGTGGAATGGTTGCGAGAATGAATCTTAAAACATCGATAGCAAAGGCAATTCAGGAAACCGGGGAAGGCTGGACAACAGTCTTTGACAAGGTGCCGCATTGGAGATTGTTAAATAAGTTAAGAGCCCATGGTGTTAAGGGTAAGATTTTGACATGGATAGAGGATTGGCTGACTGGCAGAAGGCAAAGAGTGGGGATAAAGGGTTCTTTTCAGGATGGCTAGTGGTGTGCCTCAGGGGTCTGTGCTGGGGCCACAACTTTTCACAACATACATAAATTATCTGGAAGAAGGAACTAAGGGCACTGTTGCTAAGTTTGTAGATGGTACAAAGATCTGTAGAGGGACAGGTAGTATTGAGGAAGCAAGGGGGCTGCAGAAGGATTTGGACAAGCTAGGAGAGTGGCAATGAAGTGGTAAATGAAATACAATGTGGAAAAGTGTGAGGTTATGCACTTTGGAAGGAGGAATTAAGCATAGACTATTTTCTAAATGGGGAAATGCTTAGGAAATCAGAAGCACAAAGGGACTTGGGAGTTTTTGTTTATGATTCTCTTAAGGTTAATGTGCAGGGTCAGTCGGCAATTAAGAAGGCAAATGCAATGTTAGCATTCATGTCAAGAGAGCTAGAATACAAGACTAGGGATGTACTTCTGAGGCTCTGGTCAAACTACATTTAGAGTATTGTGAGCAGTTTTGGGCCCCATATCTAAGGAAGGATGTGCTGGCCTTGGAAAGGATCCAGAGGAGGTTCACAAGAATGATCCCTAGAATGAAGAACTTGTCTGAGGAATGGTTGAGGACTCTGGGTCTGTACTCGTTGGAGTTTAGAAGAATGAGGGGGGGAATCTTATTGAAACTTACAGGATACTGCAAGGCCTGGATAGAGTGAACATGGAAAGGATGTTTCCACTTGTAGGAACAACTAGAACCAGAGGACACAACCTCAGACTAAAGGGACAATCCTTTAAAACAGAGATGAGGAGGAATTTCTTCAGCCAGAGGGTGGTGAACCTGTGGAACTCTTTGCCGCAATTCACTGAGTGTCTTTAAGACAGAGATAGATAGGTTCTTGATTAATAAGGGGATCAGGGGTTATGGGGAGAAGGCAGGAGAATGGGGATGTGAAAGTATCAGCCATGATTGAATGGCGGAGCAGACTTGATGGGCCGAGTGGCAGAATGCTGCTCAGAATCGGAACATTATATCATGAGTGCTTGTCACACCTTAGAGCCCTACACAACAGCAAAGTAACCGTTGACATCTTGCCAATAAAGGAGGCGTTTAAGGCGGTGCACAGATCCTTCTTTTTACTGAGGAAGCTGAATTCTTCAATTCAGACTGTGTCTGACAAGTATAACAGATATTACAAGGACACAATGTATCATTGAGAGGCCAGTTTCCGGCAGAGAAACTGCCTGTTACAATTCAAGCTCTATTCTGCAATGTGTAAGAAAGTACCATTGTGATGGCCCAGTATGTCTGCTGATAGCAATAGGGAGAAAACACGAATGATGGCTGCACCCCAGTTAATGGACTCCCGATATTTACTCATTTCGAGACAACATACGTGCCTTTGTAATGATTGGATAGTTTAATTAAGCATGGGCACCTTTAATATGATTGGTTAAATATTTTTATATACTACGCATGATGTAACCTTAATCGATAGTCATAATTGGACATAGATAACTTGTAACAAATGATTGGTATATGTTAATTTCTTGTAATAGCAAGTCTAACTGTCTGTATTATCCTTAAATCAGGGTCTTTATGTCCAAATGGGAATGTCAAAACTCATTATAGCTTGAAAAATAAAGACTAGTTCTTTAACTTCAAAGTCTTTGCCTGGTCTCGCAACAGAGTGAGTGTGAAGTATACTGCAGTCCAATAGCTGGTCAATTATTTCCTTTTGCACAGCCTTCAGACTGAACCTTGAGTTTGACAACTTCAGGCTATGTCTCTCTCCTCCACCTTTACCCCATTTTTATTTCTTTCGATTTATTCTCATTTCTTCTATTGATCTGTTTTTCACTTACCATTGTCTCCCCCCCCCCCCCCCCGACGTCGCCCCCCCCCCCCCACTTGGGTCATCTGTTCCCTGTTCCTGGTTGCCCTTTGATACACTGCTCACCTTTTTTCTGCCAGTAACACATTCTAATCTCTTTATGTGCCAATGTCAGCACCTTTCTTAGCCTTGATCACCCCCATTTACATTCTCTTTGCCTTTCTGTTCACAGTATCATTTCAATTTCCACCTATCTCTGTCCCTCTATCCAGCCCCACTGCTCCACACCCTCCACAACAGTATAAATCTGACCCTATTTCCAGTTCTCCAGCTTTGACAAAGACTCATCCAGACTCGAAACGTTAGCCCTCTTCTCTCTCCACAGATGTTGTCAGACTTGCTGAGATTGCCCAGTATTTTCTGTTTTTGTGCCTTTACCGGCCGCCTGTTGGGCCTTAAAATAGCCGCCTGACAACTAAACTAGGTGATAATTTGGAGATGTTTCCTGTGTTTGGGGCAGGAATGATGTGAACAGAGGAATAAGAAGATGAAGAGCACAATGTAATGTTGCAGTGTGGGTGTCAATCAGTGTGTGTAATGTTTGAATGGAGCTGCTGAATCAGTGCGACTCAGGATGACAGAATGTGGTGAGAAACCTGAATCAGCTGAATTTGGGATTTTGTTTATTGACACGTGTACCGCGGTACAGTGAAGAGTTTCCTTCTGGTGGCAGCTCAAACAGATCATTTAGTACATGAAAAGAAAATACATAATAGGGCAACACAAGGTGCACAATGTAAATAGGGCACCGGCATCGGATGAAGCATGCAGGAGTTAGTATTAATCAGGTCAGCCCATAAGAGGATCGTTTAGGAGTCTGGTGACAGTGGGGAAGAAGCTGTTTTTGAGTCTGTTCGTGCGTGTTCTCAGACTTTCCTATCTCCTGCCGATGGAAGAAGTTGTAAGAGTGAGTAAGCCGGGTCGGGGGTGGTCTTTGATTATGCTGCCCACTTTCCCCAGGCAGCGGGAGGTGTAGATAGAGTCAATGGACGGGAGGCAGGTTTGTGTGATGGACTAGGCTATGTTCACGACTCTCTGAAGTTTCCTGCGGTCCTGGCCCGCGCATTTGCCATACCAGGCTGTGATGCAGCCAGATAGGATGCTTTCTGTGGTGCGTCTGTAAAAGTTGGTAGAGTCAGTGAGGACATGCCGAATTTTCTTAGTTTCCTGAGGAAGTACAGGTGCTGTTGTGCTTTTCTGGTGGTAGGAGTCTGATGTAGGAGTCCTTGTTGTCAAGATGCTCCAGGAATGAGTTCAGGGACAGGGAAATGGCTTCTGCTGTGGACCGGTTGCGACGGTATGTGAATTGCAGTGGATCAAGTCGTTCTGGGAGTATTGAGTTGACGCGCTTCATGAAAACCTCTCGAAGCACTTCTTTACAACTGAAGTCAGGGCCAACGGGCGGTAGTCATTGAGGCATGTTGTCTTTCTTCTTTGGCACGGGTATGATGGTGGTCTTGTTGAAGCAGGTGGGGACCTCGGAGTTGAGTAGGAAGAGGTTAAAGATGGCCACGAACACATCTGCAAGCGGGTCTGCGCAGGCTCTGAGTGCACGACCAGGGATCCCGTCCATCAATCCATCCATTCCCCAGAAACCCGCCTCCCCCACTCTGAGTGACAGGTGCTCCAATCAATCCGCTTCCCCGTGGAAAAAGGGTCAACTGGACTCGAAGTGTTAGCTCGTTTCTCTCCCTACTGATCTGCCAGACCTGCTGAGGTTTTCCATCATTTCCTCTTTTAGTTCCCCATCCCCCAGAAACCCGCATCCCTCACTCTGAGTGACAGGAGCTCCAGCCAATGCGCTTCCCCATTCCTCAGAATCCTTCCTCCCTCACTCAGCGACGACACAAACAACATGTTGAGATTCTGCTTCTTGGATTTAATGATCAACTGTGTCAACTTTGAGAAAAACTGTTTCTATTCCAGTGGTTCTCAGATTGTTTTATTTGAAGAATCATTTTACAAATGTAATCATGGAGGCCCCAATGTAAATTATAATTCTATATAATAACCAGAATATGAACAGGTTCCATCAGTTTACAGCTGGCAGGAGGCAGGGAGATGGTGAGAAATAATGGGATGGATCTGTTAGTGTGGACAGCACATTAGCACAGTGGTTAGCACAGTTGCTTCACAGCTCCAGGTTCGATTCCCGGCTTGGGCCACTGTCTGTGTGGAGTCTGCACATTCTCCCCGAGTCTGCGTGGCTTTCCTCCGGGTGTTCCGGTTTCGTCCCACAAGTCCCGAAAGACTGCTGTAAGGTGAATTGGACATTCTGAATTCTCCCTCTGTGTACCTGAATAGGCGCTGGAATGTGGCAACTAGGGGCTTTTCACAGTAACTTCAATGCAGTGTTAATGTAAAACTACTTGTGACAGTAAAGATTATTATTCAGTCCCGCAGATTGTCAGCGGGGCCGAGTTTTTCCCGTCCGTATTCCGTCCCGGACAGAAGGCGGGAAACATTCTCTCAGTGAAAGTGAGGGCGAAAGTGTGGAGATGGGACATGTTGTCCACATTGTAAAATGACACCTGTCCTCCCTCATAGTCCAGCAAAACCCCAATCTTCCCGGGATTCACACTCAGGGTGAGGGGAGTCCGTGAGGGGGAGGTGGCGGCAAAATAACCAAATCCAGGATTCAGCCCCAAAATCCAGATTCCAGACTCAGCACTCAGGTCGATTCCCCCTTTCCTCTTCACAGACTCTCGGGCCACTCCCAGACCCCACCAAGTCTTCTCCCCCACCTCCACCTCCCAGTAATGTCTCCCTGATGTGAATCCCTCTGATCCCAGGACACAGCCAAAGGAATCAAACCTCTCCGGGATGTCAGCGAGCGGCTGCCGTTTGTCTCCGAGTCTCACACTGGTCCGGTCCTCAGACAGGATGAGCCGGGTATGCGCTGTGTTCCGATCCAGAGTCAGAGAGGCTGGCGCTGGGGGAAAGTTAAAATAACAGAGTCAGTGATTTAGAGAGGGAGGGTGCGGAGGGGACAGAGTGTGAGGAGTGAGGAGCAGAGGAGAGAGGTTGATGAGCGGAGGGCAGAGGAGAACAAGTGGTAGAGGAGAGGGAGCAGGAATAGGAACATGGAGAGAGGGGGAGGAAGAGGGGAGAGAGGGAGTGATAGAGAGAGATGGCAAAGTGAATAAAGGGGAGGGATGCAGTTGAGAAGAGAGAAAACAAGGCAGCAGTGAGACAGAGAGGAGAGAGCAGGAGTAAAGATGGAGAGTGAGAGCAGGATGAGGGAGAGAATGAGAGAGTCCAGATGAAAGAGATTGGGAGAGGCTGATAAATAAAGTGCAGGTGT
Source organism: Scyliorhinus torazame (assembly GCF_047496885.1). Lineage (NCBI taxonomy): Eukaryota > Metazoa > Chordata > Chondrichthyes > Carcharhiniformes > Scyliorhinidae > Scyliorhinus > Scyliorhinus torazame. Next base: position 208,765,435 of record NC_092720.1, read on the forward strand.
CAGAGCAGGGTAGTCTGGGGCTGTGAGAGAACGAGATGAAGGGCGAGAGAGTTCAGGCTGACAGAGAGAGTGTGTGTGTGTGAGAGAGAGAGAGAGAAAGAGTGAGTGGGAGAATACAAAAGTGAGACAGTGAAAAAGAAAGAGGGGGACGATTAGTGAGAGAGATAGAGTGGGAGGGGGAGAATGTGTGAGACAGGAAGTAGAAGGGGCAGGAAAGAAAGTGCAGAGGGTGAGAGATGCAGCAGAATGATGAGGGGAGGGAAAGGGTGCAATTGGAGAGAGTATGGGTAAGTGGGAGAGAGCGTGGTGTTTAATAAGCCAAGGCCGCTCTGTACAAGAACAACGTGAGGTTTGGTGTTGTGTACCTGGCTTGTCTTCGAGAAACTTTCGAGGACAAAAGATTATTATTTTGATGCACCGGAGGATGGGAATGCGTTTGTCAGGAAGCACGGATTTGGGAATGAACTGAAGTGCTTGAGGACTATGGAGTTTGTTATTTGATTATTGTTAAGTTCATCTGTATTTGTATCTTGTGGGGGACTGTTACAATGTGGGGGTGGAGTTGGGGTTGTGCTTGGGCTTGTTGGTGGGTGTTTGTTATGGGTGAAGTTGGGGTTTGTATATTGTACTGTTCAGTTGTATTTGTGAGGGTGGGGGGACTCAGTGTCATTTTTTTGTTTCCTCTGGGGTCTGTATTAAAGTTCAGTTGCGGGGGGTGGGGGGAGTTGATCGTTGATATATTGTGTGTTCACTTTAATCTTTACCCTTTGCGGGGGTAGTCCTGCTATCGGTATAGCTAGTTAATGGGAGTGGAGAAGGGGGATGTCTGCAATTTGTTACAAAGGGATGATTTATGTTGTTTTTTATGGTAATGAACTCAGGCCTTTTGTTTCTGTTTTGTTTGGGCTCGGGGATGAGGATGAGGGGTAGATTTTGTTTTTCTGTTGGTCGTTTGGTTGATGTTCAGGGTGGGGTGGGGCTGGGAGGACGCTGAGGAGAGGGGAGGGGAGACTGTCGGCAGTGATGATTCCCCGATTCTGGAACTGGCCTTTTGGGCGGCCATCTTGAGTGTGCCCGGAGTTGGTGCAGGTTGAGGCAATGTTGGATTGCTTCACAGGGTGGATATGGCTAATCCTGGGATTGAGGTGATGCCGGAGGTCCCCGATCTGGTTGATAACCTGGAATGTGAGGGGTTAAATGGCCCAGTAAAAAGGTCCCAGGTGTTTGAACACTTGAGATGTTTGAAGGTGGATGGGATCTTTTTATAGGAGGCCCATCGAAGAATTAAGGATCAAATGAAGTTGCGAGAGGGTTGGGTGGGACAGGCAAACTATTCAGGTTTTGATTGTAGGGTTCGCGGGCTGCGGTGTTGATTAATAAGAGCCCGGCTTTTTCTGTGGGCAATATATTGGCTGACTCAGGAGGGAGGTATGTGATAGTCAGCGGATCATTAGCGGGCACACTGGGGGTGCTGGTCAATGTGTATGCACCAAACTGGGATGACATGGCTTTTATTAATAAGGTGCTGGTGTCTAGAATTGTGTTTTGGGTTCTAGTTTGGATAGGTCGAGTCCGAAGTCTCGGACTCCAGGTTTAATTTTCCAAGGGATGAGGAGTTTCCTTTTTTCTCATGTCCACTGAGGTTAATCCCAAATGGAGGTTTTGGTGGTGGGTAGGTCTCTTCTCCCGGGGTGAGGAGGCGGGTTACTCGGCGATTGTGATATTGGACCATGCTCCACATTTTGTGGACCTGATGTTAGAGCCGGGCCGCTCTCAGAGACTCCCTCTTGGAGATTTGACACGGCATTGCTCACCGATAAGAGTTTTTGTGAGTGGATTTCTCTACCATCGGGAGTATGTAGAGCTCAATAGAAGTAAGAGGTTTCACCGTCCACACTCTGGGAGGCCCTGAAGGTGCTGGTCAGGAGGGTGATAATCTCATTTCAGGAGCATAGGGATAAAACTGGGAAGGTGGAGAGGCAGAGACTTCTGGACTCCATTCTTGAGATGGACCCAGTACTCGATTGGCCCGATGCTGGTGCTACTGGCCGACAGAAAGAAGTTGCAGATTGAGTTTGAGTTGTTGACAACGGGTAAGGCGGTGACCCAGCTGTGTCGCTCAAGGGGCCTTTCTATGAGGATGGGGAGAAGGCCAGCGGTCTGTTAGCTCACCAGCTGAGGAGGCAGGCGGCTTCCGGGGGGATTGCCCAGGTTAGGGACTCGGGTGGTGGGTCGGTTAATGAGGTATTTGAGACCTTCTACTGGGGATTATATGATTCAGAGCCTCAAGGTGGGGGCTCGTCAATGAGATAATTTTTGGGCGGTTTGGCCTTCGTGGAGGTGGAGCTGGAGAGGAGGCAGAATTTGGAGACTCCGATTGGGCTGGAGGAGATTATGAGCTGTATTAGGTTAATGCAGGCGGGGTAAGCACAGGGACCGAATGGATTCCCCATTGAATTTATGAACAGTTTGCGATCCTGAAGAAGGACAATGATCCCATGGAATGTGGGTCGTATCGGTCTATCGCGTTGTTAAACGCTGATGCTAAGGTGTTGGCAATGAGTTTGAACCCTGCCTACGGGGGGGGGGGGGGGTGATCTCAGAGGAGCAAACTGGATTTGTTAAGGACCAGCAGTTATCGGCCAATATTAGGAGATTGTTGTGTTGAAATGAAAATCGCTTATTGTCACAAGTAGGCTTCATATGAAGGGATTATATGGGGATGACCTGTTACAATATATCACAGACCCTCTCTCCAATGTAGGGGAGGTAATGGAGCTGCTCCGGAAATTTGGCTCCTTTTCGGGTGACAAGATAAATCTGGGTAAGAGCCTATTCTCTCCGGTGAACCCCACAGGGAGGTGAGTTGATCTGGGGATGCTGCTGTTTCGTCCGAACAAGACTAGTTTCTGGTATCTGGGAATCCGGGTGGCAGATGTCTTCACCTCACTGATAGCCCAGAGGTGAGTTCTGTTTGGGTGGAGGACCTCGGTGCTGCCTAAATCCTCGGCTTAGCTGGGGGACCTGATGGAATTTCTGCACTGAGAGATCAAGGAGACTATGAGGGGGTGGATGGAAGGATTCTACTGGCGGTGGCAGCCGTTCATCTCCTTTCTCAGGGCATTGGTTACCGTCAGCTGTTCAGTGTGGGGGGTGTTGTCTTTTAGTTGGGTGAAGGGTCATTAAGGTTTCGTTTTCTGTATGGTGGAGGGGATTGGGGATTAGAGGGGATGGGGTGGGTGTGAGGGGGATGGTTGTATTATTGAGGGCTTGTTTGTTATCATGAAAAAAAATTCTTGAATAAGTTACTCTGTTCATAATGAAAACATTTGCAATAAAAATATTTTTCAAAAGAATAGAAAGAATGACAGAAATCAAACACCTGGAATTATGTAGCAGCAACAAAACCGGTATCCAGTGTTCCCACATTAAACATAAGGAGAAGTCTCATTGTCTACACAAACTGGAGACATTTGATATACCTGGAGACTCAATTCAATCTTAATCTTCCATTGGATGGCGATGCCCCACCCAGAGGAACAGTCTGTAGAATGGTCGAATCACTGGTCTGAAAGTGACCGCAAGAACACCCACCCAAAATGATGTGAGGAGTTCATTCTCTCCGTGTCCTACCCAATATTTATACCACAAACAGCATAATCAAAACAGGAAACTCACAATGCAGTTTCTGGGATATTGCTGTTCACAAATTGGTTTTCTCATGTCCTACATTACTACAGTGACTGTGCCTCAACAATATTCCACTGGACCCCGGTCAGTATGGTAAGGTGGAACGTGCGATGGTTGGGTGGGCCGGTGAAGCGAACGGGAGTCTTCTTGCATTTAAAGAGCTTGAGAGTTGACTTGGTGCTGCTGCAGGAGACCCATCTGAGGGGGAAGGACCAGGTTAGGCTTCAGAAGGGCTGGGGGGAGTCAGGTGTTCCACTCAGGCTGTGACAACAGGACCCAAGGGGGTAGCGATACTGGTGGGTAAGAGAGTGAGATTTCAGATGGAGAAGGTCGTGGCAGATCAGGGGGCAGGTATGTTATGGTAACGTGTGCTTTGGAGGGGAGGCTGGTGGTGTTGGTCAGTGTGTACGTCCTGAATTGGGACGATGTGGGGTTCATGAAGGGGAGGTGGCTGCCAGACCGAATTTGGATCATTTAATCCTGGGGGGTGGTTGAATACAGTGCTGAATCCGAAGGTGGATAGATCTGAGCCACGCTCGCCAACCCCCTCGGAAGGAGATGGGGGAACTGATCCGTGGAGGTTTCACATCCACAGATTGGGGAGTATCCCTTCTTTTCACCAGTCCATACGGTGCATTCAAGGATCGACTTCTTCACTATGGGGAAGGTGTATTTGTCGGGGGTAAGGGAAACGGAATACTCGGTAATTGTTATCTCGGACCATGGGTTCCACATTTCCTGGACATGGTCCTGGAGTAGGGGCCGGCACAGAGGCCAGCGTGGAGGTTGGATGTGGGGCTGCTGGCGGATCTGAGTTTTTGTGTGATGATTGGAAAGGTGATTGATGACTATGTGGGTTCAGCAGGAACAGGGAGGGCTCACCGTCAGTGGTCTGGGAGGCACTGAAGGTGGCGGTAAGGGGCGAGATCATCTTGTTTAAGGCTCAGGTGGCAAGAGAGGATCTGTCGCGGCTGGTAGAGGAAATTGTGGAAGTGGATGGGAGATATGGGGAAGATCCCACTCCGGACCGTCTGGCGAGGAGAAAAGAATTGCAGGCACGGTTTGACATTTTGCCCACAGGGAAGGCAGTTCAGCAGAAGGCGGGCGAAGGGGGTAGGATATAAATATGGGGAGACGATCAGTTATTTGCGGGTCGGCCAGCGTCATCGGTAGGCAGCTGCAAGAGAGATTGTTCAGGTCCGGAATTGGCCAGGTGTGTGGTTGGTGATGTCGGAGCAGGTGAATGAGGCATTTGAGGGGTTTTATAAAAGGTTGTCTAGGTCGGAGACCCCAGGGAAGAGTCGGCTGTGAGGGATTTTTGGGGTGTTTGGAGTGTCCTAGGGTAGGCGAGGAAGAGAGGGCAGCGCTGAAAGAGCCAGTAGGAATCGAGGAGGTTCAGGGGGCGATAGGGAAAATGCAGATGGGCAAGGCACCCCGCCGGATGGGTTCTCGGTGGAGTTTTATAAAAGGTTTTTGCATAGGCTGGCAAATGTTGGTGGAGAGTTTCGAAGATTGTGTGACTAAGGGGTACTTGTGCCCGATTAAATCTGGTTCGTCTCTTGACCAAATCCACGCCCAGGTCTTGATATGTGCGCAACTCACAATTCTCCCACCTGCTGCTCCGTTCTTTCTTGGCCCATCGCAGAATATGTTCCTTGTCCAGGAACTGGTGCATTTGTACCACCATCGCCCATGGCGGCTCATTCGCTCGGGGCTTCTTCGCAACGGCTCTATGCGCTCTATCCACTTCCAGGGGCCCTGAAAACGCACCAGCCTCCAGCAACCTTTCCAACATACTTGCCACATAAGCCCTCACGTCCGATCCCTCACTGCCTCAGGGAGGCCGACGATTCTCAAGTTCTGTCTCCTGGACCTGTTCTCCAGGTCCTCCAGCTTCTCCTGCATTCTTTTCTGGCGGTCATTCATCATCTCCACCTTGGTCTCAGCACGGTTATATATTTCTCGTGCTCGGACACCTTTTTCTCCACCTTCTGAATCACACGCCCGTGGGTATCTTGACCCGGCACCACCCGATCAATCGATGCCTTAATCAGGTCCAGTGAGTCTTTCTTAAGCTTGGCGAAACATTCTTCAAAAAACTTCACCAGCTGTTCCATTGACCACTGTGCCGTCCCCCCGCAGGCCTGCTTATCCGCCATGTTTTCCCACGTTGCCGGCTCTACCTGTGTATCCTTGTTGAACTTTGTTTTCTTACACGTCCACTTCTATTCCAATTCTCCATACACTTGTGGGGGATTTCTCTTCACCGTCTCACTCTCCACTGATTTATCCAATAAAATTCGGGGGGGAAATGGGAGAAAAGGTCCATAATTCCATCACAAGAGGGAGCTATCAAATGTGCGACCTACTCCTCCATGGCCGCCATCGGAAGTCCTCTGCCGATGATTTGTTGTTGTACATCTTTAACCCGGGATCTGCGATGGGGAATATAATGGGGCTGCTCAGGATATTCAGGGCTTTTTCAGATTATAAGTTGAATCTGGAAAAGAGTGAGTGTTTTCTGGTGCCTTCTTCACGGACGGTTTGAGGGGGGTTCCCATTTCGGATGGGGACCACCCACTTTAAGCATCTGGGAGTGCAGGTTGCTCGAGACTGGGCCCGACTTTGTGATTGAATTTCACGGGTCTGCTGGGTAGGGTGAAGGGGGATTTGCTGAGGTGGGACAGCCTTCCCCTATCATTGGCAGGCGATAAAGACAAATATTTTGCCACGGTTTTCATATTTATTTCTGTGCCGACAGGCCTTTTGCCAAAAACAATTTTAATGGGGGTGTAACAATTAATTCTGTCATTTGTCTGGGCAGGTAAGGTATTAAGGATTAGGAAGATGTTGCTTCAGAGAGAGCGGCGGTCAGGGGGCCTGGCCCTTCCAAAGCTGTTCTATTATTATTGGGTCGTGAATGCTGAGAAGGTGCCGGGTTGGGGTCAAGAGCCTGAGGCCTTGTGGGTGAAGATGGAGGCAGACTCTTGTAAGGGATCGGGGTTGCGGGCGCTGGCAACGACACCGCTCCTGTTTACCCAAGGGAAATTTTCCAAGAATCCTGTGGTGGTGGTAACTTCGGCAGCACTTGAGGTTAGGGGCGGGGTCGATGTTGATGCCGATCTGAGGGAATCACGGGTTTGAGCCGGTGAGGTTGGATGCTCGGTTTCGGGGATGGGATGAGAGGTGGGTGATGGAGATGAAGGACATTTTTCTGGAAGGGCGGTTTGCAAGCTTGGAGGAGTTGAGGGAAAAGTTTGGGATTCTGCAGGGTGAGGCCTTTAGGTATGTGCCGGTGCGGGATTTTGTGACAAAGGTTTTTCCAACATTACCGGTAGCGCCGCGTTCCTCGTTGTTGGAGGGGGTGTTGTCAGTGATGGGGCTGGAGGCGGGGGGGGGGGGGGGGGGTCATCTCGGCCATTAATGCTAGAATGTTAGACGAGGAAAGGGTGTCGTTGGAGGGCGTCAAGGCCAAGTGGGAGTAGGAGCTGGGGGGAGTGCTGAAGGAGGAGTTGTGATGTGAGGGGCTACGGTGGACGAACACATCACCCTCGTGTGCAAGGCTGGGGCCGATACGGCTAAAAGTGGTGCACAGGGCGCACCAGACGAAGTTATTTTTAAAACAAATTTAGAGCCCAATTAGGGGGCAGGCAGTTTAGCGTGGCCAATCCGCCTAGCATGCACATCTTTGGGTTGTGGGGGCGAAATACGTGGAGTATGTGCAAACTCCACGCGGACAGTGACCCAGAGCCGGGATCGAACCTGGGACCTCGGCGCTGTGAGGCAGCAGTGCTAACCACTGTGCCGCCATGCTGACCTGCACCTGACAACGTCAACGATGAGCCGGTTGTTTGAGGGGGTGGAGGACACTTGTGAGGATTGTGGGAGGGGTCTGGCCAATCAGGTACATATGTTCTGGTCCTGCCCAAAGCTGGAGAAATTGTGAAGGTTGTTCTTCAGCACCATGTCGGCGATCCTGCACGTAGATTGACAGCCCAGTCCCTGGGGCTATATTTGAGATGTCGGACTTGGCAGAGTTGCAGACGGGAGCAGGGGCAGATGTTTTAGCCATCACCTTGCTGATTGCTCGCAGACTGGTCCTGTTGGGACGGAGGTCAGACGCTCCACCCTGTGCCTTGGTATGGCTGGGGGAGTTGATGGAGTTCCTGTATTTGGAGGGGGTCAAGTTTATTTTGAGGGGTGCGAGTGAGGGGTTCCTCAAGAAATGGGATTTGTTTATATTACATTTTAAAGAGTTGGGTACTGTCACTCAATCCAAACTCCCTATTCTAGATTTAAAGCTATACCTACTTTGATCTGGACTCTGTGACTGTGTTAAGCCTGTGGATTTTTACATTCTCCCTTCTGTTTTGAACCTTAAACATTTCAATAAGATCACCACACTCCCTCCCTTATCCAGTGCAGACTCGCAGTTTCTGCAACCCCTCCTCTTGATGAAGGTGTCCAATTCCACCAACCAGATTCTCTGCCGTTTAACACTTGCTCTCTAATGTCTGAATGTCTTCCCGATAAACGATGACAAAAAATGTTCCCCAGAAAGACAGACGGGACCAGTCCAGTCTCCTCGACAAATTGGGTTTCCCATCCTGAGATTGGTGCTCTGTTCCTCTGGCTATACAGATCCCTTCACTGCTTTGACACACGGTGCTGATGGCTTCAGACACTCACCCAGAGGAACCCACAGAGAGTAAAATATGAGAATGGAGAGGCTCCCGAGGATTAACAACCGGCAAAGTGAATATTTAATCTGGGACCTTGGAGACCCTTTAGACCCTTCACAATTTGATTTAAAATCAGGAAAATGAAGAGAAGAGTTTTACCGGGGTTAATGGAGTTTATCATTTCTCTCCACGCTGTGTACTGTAAAGGGCCTTTGAACTTTCCGATAGTCAGGGCGGCGGCAGATACTGAGAGTGAGCAATGGTCATCACTAATCCTGTGTGTTAAAAAAAGATGCAATAAATTTACCTGTCAGAAGATTTTAGAAAGTATGCAAATGTTTTCAGCATTTTTGATGTTTGAGAAAATGTAGAAAGTGAAATATTAATCACGTTTCTAGAACTGAGGAGGGGAGAACTTAGAAATTCAAAGGCAGAAAATGGAAACCCCCATGTCCTGAGTAAGGTTCACATCTGATAACAGATTAGTTACTGGGATATTACTAATCACAGGAGAAGATAAACATTTCGCCTGTCCACTTGCTGTTTTACAAAGTTTGTAGAACAAAGACAAAGGCTGAAAACATCTGGAACTTAATGTTCACCTCTGTAATAACTGATTCCACAACCCACCGAGATTCCTGCTCTCCTCTACTGGCATCTTGAATATCTCTGATTTTAGTCACTCCCCCATTGGGAGCTGGACCTTCAGCTGCTGAGGTCCTGAGCTCTGGAATTCCCTCCCTGATCCTCTCCGTCTCTCTGTCTCTCTTTCTTCTTCAAACACTCTCTCTAAAATCCACCCCCCGCCATCCGGATTAATATTTCCTTACGTGTCTCTGTGTCAATTTGTGATTTTTAAAACTCCTGTGAAACTCCTTTAAGTTCCATTCAAGGCGCTATATAAATACAAGTCTTTGCTGTTGTGGTTGTTAATGACACGGAGTCAGTTTATATTATTGAATAAAATAGAACCCTTGTTCTACCCTTGTTTGGCCCCTTGTTCAGCACTATAACCAATCACTGTTTGTCGATGTACCATTTGTCAATGTACGCTGTCGATTATTCTTTTTTTGTCTACTATGTAAGTACTGTGTACATTCCCTTGGCCGTAGAAAAATACTTTTCACTGTACTTCGGTACATGTGACAATAAATCAAATCAAATCAAAACACCCGCTCCCCCTTTAATGTCTGACTTTCTCGGGTTGCTCAGGTTCCATGCAGGGACATGGATGGCCCACTCCTTGGATACATGGACCCTGCGGCTCTCTCAGGGTCAGTCGGAAGGTCACAGACACTAACAGCCAACATCAGGCAAGTGATCAGTTCCAGCCTGGGAATCAGGTTGTATTATTTACCTGACATCTCATCATTTGTACAATATCAAAGAACCGTCCGAAGAACAATCCTTCATAGTTGTGACAACAACCAAGAAATAAATCTATAAGAACACTTTACTGAGTTATTTTATCAAACTGCAGAGTTTCAGGAAAGAACATGTCCTACCTTCTCTTCCGACAAGCTTCCTCCTGAAAGAAATGAATGAGGAACGGTGAGGATGACAGTAACAGATTTCAGGAGAAGTTAGACAGGCTGGTGAAATGAGCAGCCTCAGAGTAGATGAGATTTCACACGGAAGTGGAAAGTGATGGATTTTGGAAGGAAGATTGTGGAGCGTCAAATAAACTGGAACTGAGCATCAGCCCCGCTCACAGACACAGTGACTCTCACACACCGTACCAGACACACCCACACACACACAACATGCTGGAACTGAGCATCAGCCCCGCTCACAGACACAGTGACTCTCACACACCGTACCAGACACACCCACACACTCACTATATGCTGGAACTGAGCATCAGTCCCGCTCACAGACACAGTGACTCTCACACACCGTACCAGACACACCCACACACTCACAACATGCTGGAACTGAGCATCAGTCCCGCTCACAGACACAGTGACTCTCACACACCGGACCTGACACACCCACACACTCACAACATGCAACTGGAACTGAGCATCAGTCCCGCTCACAGACACTGTGACTCTCACACACCGTACCAGACACACCCACACACTCACAACATGGAACTGGAACTGGATTACAATGGGAGGTCCAGGAGAAAATTAAACTTGAGAGAAACACGGAAATAATCATAAAGCAAGCGTGAGATCAGGGAAATTAATTCCCAGGCGGTGGCCGGTATTCCCGGGAATCTGCAAACAGGGTGGAAGCCGATTATTTCAGTAACACGGCAGAACTCCATGGAATAGAGACGTATATGCTTCATCCTCTATAATTTTCAGTAAATTCGATATTTATTTCAGTTACTATCAGTTATTTTGTGACTGTGAAGTTTCACTGAACTGACCCGAAATATATTCCCTCACCTTCAGAAATATCAGCTCGTCTTTTTGCTCCATCTGTTTCTGCAACTTGGAGAGTTTCTCCTCAATAGAATTTAAATTCTCCTGAATCTTTCGAAGGTTTTTCTCCATTGGTTCTAGAATCCTCTCCTCTTCTTCCCTGAGATCTCGGAGTAAACGCTGCTCTTTCTCAGTGAGAATCTGGTGCATTTTACTGAACTCGGATGTGATGTGGGTCTGCAGACTGCTCGACTGTTCCTATTAAATGAAATGTGAAACATAATTAATGTCCCGCGATAAAGGGAATAAAACTAACCGAGATCCCAGAAGATCAGCACAGGGAGACCTTACCCTAACTTCAGAAATCTTCCCTTTCTGTTTCAGTTCCGTTTCTAGAACCGCCGATTTCTTCAATGTGAGAGAATCTAAGGAAGATTTCAGCTGATTCTGGGATCGGGAAAGAAAATCACAGAATGAAAGTGTTCGACTATGATTGTGTGATTAAACTATCAGACTATAAGATATTTTCTCTTTTACCTTGGAGACTTCAACAGCTTCTTTAATCGGCAGGAAGCGGTGCTCTCTGTGTTCCCGCGAATCTCTACAAATCAGACAGATCAATTTCTTGTCAGTTTCACAAAGCAGCTTCAGTTCTTCCTGATGTTCCTCACAGTGAAGTTTACTTTCCTTCTCTTTTGGATTGATGGTTAACTTTCGTGTTTTCTCGGCAATACTCCCTAAGGCTCGATTTATCCTGAGGTTTCTTTCCGGAAACTCCTCTCCACATTCCGGGCAGGAGTTTATCTCCTTTTCCCAACACTGGGAGATACAGGAGCGGCAGAAGTTGTGTCCACAATCCAGTGAAACCGGCTCAGTGAAGAAATCAAGACAAATGGGACAAATTGTCTCCTCGGTCAAACTCTGGATCCGCTGTCTGAGAGCCATGTTCACACTCAGCACTTTCTGATTCAAAGACGTTTAACTTTGGATGTTACTGATCCCTGAACATCTTCAGTTCCGCGATTTCCTGATGACGTTCACTGCAATATTCAGGAACTATTATTATAAAATAATATCTGTCCTGATGTCATTCACATGGATTGATAAAACCTCCCGCAGTGTGAAGATAAACAGGGTTAGAGCCCGGAGGGAAATAATTGAACACTGTCGGGGGCGAGTTGGGATGCAGGGAATGTTGACAGTGGCGAGAGGGTGGAGGCGGAGATGGGCGGGATCGAGATTCCCATGCATTTTCCTCCAGTCTGAACATGCTACGGATTACAAAACCTCTGGGGAAACAATTCATAAATTGAATTGTGTTAATGACTGCGCCTTCGCCGTAAAACACAAAATACAAATGTCACTGTGTTATTTTGGATGACAACCACAGAGAGATCTTTCAATGGGCTGGACATGGGAGGTTCGTTTATTTGCTGGAAAGTAAAGCTCTTCTATTGGAGCGCATTCCACCAATCCGGGCCGCCCCATAGCGCCTCAATGTACATGAAGTACCGAGCCTGGATCCCGCCACTTCCTGACTCCGATGTGAGAGCACTACACAATGTCCCACAGCTGGCAGAGGGTCCTGGGGGAGAGACGGGCATCTCCTTGTTTCTGGAATGTCTGTTCACAACGGAAGTCTGGAGAGATGATGCAGTGAATTTTCTGTCGACGCCAGGTCCTCCCAGACAACTCCATATCACAGCTCTCTGTCCGTATCACTGCTCTCTGTCCGTATCACGGCTCTCTGTCCGTATCTGTCAATATCACAGCTCCCTGTCCATAACTCAGCTCTCTGTCCATATCACAGCTCTCTGTCCATAACACAGCTCTCTGTCCATAACACAGCTCTCTATCCATATCACAGCTCGCTGTCCATATCACAGCTCCCTGTCCATAACTCAGCTCTCTGTCCATATCACAGCTCCCTGTCCATAACACAGCTCCCTGTCCATAACTCAGCTCTCTGTCCATATCACAGCTCTCTGTCCATAACACAGCTCTCTGTCCATAACACAGCTCTCTGTGTTCACTGGATCCCTCACAGGGACAGTGACCCAGGGAATATCATCAACTGAATGAAATGAACATCGCTTATTGTCACAAGTAGGCTTCAAATGAAGTTACTGTGAAAAACCCCTAGTCACCACATTCCGGCCCCTGTTCGGGGAGACTGGTACGGGATGCTGGAAGGATTTGGGAGTGTCATCTTTCCTCCAATATCCTGAGGTATTTCTTCACACAGACAGTGGTGAGAATGTGGAACTCGCTGTCACAGGGAGGCAGATCGAGTTAATACATTGACAAGGAGACTTGAATTCAAATATGACTTTAGACCGCACAGAATCTTTTTGCAGCTTGTTTTGTATCTGATTGAGCAAACAAGGATTATTTTCAATTGGAGAAAAAACATCCCGAGACACCCAAACTCTGGATCAGGAATTCTGTGGCTCCTTTCACTCTATGTGACATCAAAAAAGGGTAAAGGCACAGGAAACTGCAGAGGACCTTTCACTATTCCGGCAAAATTACCGAGGATTTGTGCACCAAAATTACCGAGGATTTGTGCGTCCCGAGCCAAGCTGTTCCAGTACAGCTACAACATTGGAATCAACCCGGCAATATGGAAAATGGGAACGCAGGACAAATCCAACCAAACCATTTATCGCCCGCACGACCTATTCTTCATCATTAGTGAAGTGATGGAAGGAGTCATCAACAACACTTATCAAGATGTACTTGCTAAGTGTTGAGCAGCTGCTGACGCTGATTTCTGGGTTCCGCCAGCACTACTCAGCACCGAACCTCATTTCAGCCTTGGTTCAAACATGGACAAAAGAGCTAAATTCCAAAGGTGAGAGTGACTGCCCTTAACATCCAGGCAACATTTGGCCAAGTGTGCCATCAACCTTGCAAAACTGGAGTCAGAGGAAGTAAGGAAGAAAACCTTCAATAGTTTCCAGTCACACCAACACAAAGGAAGATGGTTGTGATGTTTGGAGGCCAATCATCCCATTCCAGGATGTACTTTCAAGGTGTCATCAGGGTCGGATCCTTGACCCAACTATCTTCAGCTGCTTTATCAATGACCTTCCTTCCATCATAAGTTCGGAAGTTCGCTGATGATTGCACAATGTTCAGCCGTTCATCAAATACAGCAAGACCAGGACAATTTCCAGGCTTGGGCTGACAAATGGAAAATAACATTCATGACACAAAGGTGCCAGACAAAGACTACCTCCAACAAGAGAGAATCTAACCCTTGACATTCAATGGCATTACCATCGCTGAATCCCTCTCTATCAACCCCTGGGTAACATCATTGATCAGCAACTGAACTGGACCAGCCACATCAATACTGTGGCTACACGAGCAGGTCACAGGTTAGGAATGCTGCGGTGAATAACTCACCTCCCAACTCCCCAAAACCTGTCCACAATCTCCAAGAAACAGTTCAGGACCGTGATTGAATGTTCTGCAATTGCCAGGATGCAGCTCCAACAACAATCAAAATGTTGGACCCTGTGCAATGCAGTTTGTTTGATTGTCGTACCTTGCACTAACATTCCCTCCGTGCACCATCGATCAACAGTCGCAGCAATGCAGACATCGACACGATGCACTGAATAAATTCACCAGGTCTACCTAGACAGAACCCAGGACCACTCCAAGGGCAGTAGACACATGGTTACATCACCATCTGAAATTCCCCGTCCAAATCATTCACCATCATCATTTGGGAGTATATCGTTACTTCACTGTTGCTGGGTTAGAACCCACGAACGTCCTCTCTACACACACATGGACGGCAGCGATTCAAGAGGTCTGCTCACCACCACCACCTTCTCAAGGATCGTGTGGATGCGTTGGCAATGTGCCAACGCATCCACACGCACATCCCGTAAAATGAATTCCAAGCAGTAAACCATTTTCTCTCTCCACAGTTGCTACCAGACATGCTCTGCTTTTCCATTAATTTCTGTTTTTATGTCTTTCAGGAACCCCTGGTTCTGCTTCTAAAACCCGCCTGCCAACTAAACTTGGTGATAATTTGGAGATGTTTCCTGTGCGTTTTGGGCAGGAATGATGTGAACAGAGGAATAAGAAGATGAAGAGCACAATGTAATGTTGCAGTGTGGGTGTCAATCAGTGTGTGTAATGTTTGAATGGAGCTGGTGAATCAGTGGGACTCAGGGTGACAAAATGTGGTGAGAAACCTGAATCAACTGAATTTGGGACATTGTCACTTTCTAAAGCCGGAGCTCCGGGGCCTTTCCCGCGCTCCCCTCCCCACTCGCGCGCGCGCACTTCCCACCACGTGATGCTGTGCTGAGTACAGCCCCTCCCCCATCCCCCGCTGACGCTGCCTGATCCTCCAATCAGAGCCACGCTTCTTCCCGCGCTCTCTCAGTCTCGGGCCGCTCGCGCTCTGACTTTGGGCTTGGAGGTCAGCGCACGGCCGCTTCTCGCGCTCTGGCCGGAGCTTTTCCCCTTCAGCCGCCTGGAGCCGCATCCTGGGGGCTCATTAAACTCCTCTTTTGTTATGAGGCCAACAATTTCTAATGGGATGTCCAGTTTGACTCCATTCCATGGCCTCCTGAGAGTTTGCACCAAGGCTGCAATGAGGTCTGGAGCCCAGTGCTCCTGGCGGAAGCCAAACTGAACATCTGCCCGAGCCGGAGCAAAGAGCTGAATTCCAGAGGTGGAGTGAGAGTGGCTGCCCTGAACATCAAGGCAGCATTTCACCCAGTGTGGCATCAAGGAGCCGCAGCAAAACCCAACTCAATGGCAATCAGGGGGGAAACTCTCCATTGGTTAGAGTCTGGGTTCTTTCTCCAGGAACGTTACCATCAAGCTGCTAAAGTCCCTGGTTCTGGAAACTCCAGCCAGAGGAACCATCCTTCCAGCGTCTACCCTGGGTCACACCCAGTGAGAAGTTGAAGTGTTGTTTGATCTCCGGAAATAGAAACCAAGTCTATTCGTCCTCTTCTCAGGGAACAATTTTCAGCTGAAATCAACTTTGAAATTGAGGATTTGATCCGATCCGAATCTCAGTGACGCAACAATCACAATATGATGTCACAATGGCAAGAGACCATTCGGCCCATCGTGTGTGTGAACCTTCAAAGACACTCCCCATTTCTCGGGCTGTTTTTGATGGGGAATTCTTTCCTGCAGCACCCACATTGTCAGCAGGTAGCAGCGGTGCTCTTTGTAACAATGAAATATTTGAGTTCACACACAGTCTCAACACATCCCAGAAACTGACTGCATCCGCAATGAAATACTCACAAGTACAGGAGCCGCGAACAGATAGAAAAATGCAGTACCTACTTTATACACAGCAAGATCCCACAGAGCGATAAACAGATACATAAGAAGTGAACCCCTCTTTGGTGATGCTGGTTGAGAGAGGAATGTTGTCCAAGACATCGGGAGAACTCACCTTTAACGTGGCATCTGAAATACCCAATGAGGCAGAAGTGCCCTTGGTTTAATATCTCACCTAAAGGACCGAGTTGGTCAGAGGATGATAGGAACAGGAGTGGACCATTAAGACCTCGATTATATTCCTCCTTTAGAGGAGAGCATAGTTTAGTTTATCCCAACTCCATTTACCCACCTTAGCTCCATAACCCTTGAAACTCTGGGAATCTCCAATTGTCCCAGTATCCACAGGCTGCGGGTGGAGAGAGTTCCACATTATTCCTGCACTAAAAGTCGAGATGGCATTTCATCAGTGTTCTGAAACCTGAAACATTAATTCTATTTCTCTCCACAGATGCTGCCTGACCTGCTGAGCAATTGCAGCAATGTTTGTATTTATTTCAGATTTCCAGCTCCCGCAGTATTTTGCTTTTTATTTGTTCATGGGACGTGGGCACCGCAGGCCATTTCAGCATTTATTGCACATCCCTAATTGCCATTGAAGGGGCAGTTAAGAGTCAACTACATTACTGTGGGTCTGGAGTCACATGTAGGCCAGACCAGTTAAGGACAGCAGATTAGTGAACCAGATCGTTTTTTTCCCCGACAATCGACAATAGTTTCATGGTCATAATTAGACTTTTAAAATTCCAGATTGTTATCATCTACAATGGCAGGATTTGGGTCTCCAGAGCATTATTCTGGGCCTCTGGTTTACTAGTCCATAGTATACCACTATGCCGCCGCCTTCTTGTTCCTGTGTTATGGAGTTGTCATAGAATCATAGAATTCCTACGTGCAGAAGGAGGCCATTCGGTCCATAGAGGGTGCATCGGCCCTTGGATAGAGCAACCTACATAATTCCACGCCTCCACCCAGCAACCCCACATAACCCGTTGGACACGAAGGGGCAATTTAGCATCGCAAATCCACCTGACCTGCTTACCTTTGGACTGTAGGAGGAAACCAACACAATCATCCATGGCTGGAATGGAACCTGGGTCCCTGGAGCTGTAGCCAGCAGTGCTAACCACTGTGCCATCGTTGTCTGGGAGGACCCGACCACAACTGAAAACCCTTCGCATCATCTCCCCAGACCTGCTGCGCAAAGAAACATTCCAGAAACAGGTGGGAAACTGCCTGGGCTGCAGTGGTCGATGTCAGTTGTGGTTCAGTGGCAGCGCCCTTATCGCTGAGTGAGAAGTGAGTGGGATTGATCCCACTCCATACATTTCAGCACAGAACCGGAATTGGAGGGATCTCGTTGATCTCAAATCAGCTCCATGACCCCAGGAGCGGTGAAAGAAACTTTGTTCTTTGCTTCCCAGCAGGTAAAACCGAATCTCACATTTCCTCCCCTCTCAAGATTTATAGGGTGTGATATGAATATTTCATTGGAACATAAGAACACAGGAATTAGGAAAACAAGTCAGCAATTCAGACTTTTGAGCCTGCTCCGCCGTTCAATCAGATCATGACTAATTTCTCGAAACCTAACTTGTGACTACACATCAAACCTGGTCCTTCATCCACTTTGGGGCATTACAGAGTGGAGAAAGGCGCTATTTAAGTGCAAATGTTTCTGACTCGTAAATAAGATCGAAGCTCACAGGTTCAATCTCTTAAACATCTTCTCAGTCCCAGTAATCTAAACTCTCTCCTTGACATTTATAATACTTTGTGGTTTAATGTGAGCAGCTGCTGTCATGAACAGAATTCAGTTTTTGCACCTGGATCTCACACCGAGTTTCCCAAAGAGTTTGTAATTGGCAGCGAGTTCAGAATGGAGAAAAATGTAATAGAATCTCAATCCCGTCCATCTCCACCTCCTCCCTCTCTGTCTGCCTCTTGTCTCTTCTCTCTTTCTCCCTCTCTCTTTCTCTCTGTCCATCTCTCTCTTTCTCTCCACTGTCAATATTTTTTGGAGCTCAGCCCGCCCCAATTGGGTTCAGTTCCTCTTCGTGCACTAACACTGTCTCCCCTTCACACTGTGCTAGGTTTTATGTTCCTG
This sequence comes from Scyliorhinus torazame, assembly GCF_047496885.1. Taxonomy (NCBI): domain Eukaryota; kingdom Metazoa; phylum Chordata; class Chondrichthyes; order Carcharhiniformes; family Scyliorhinidae; genus Scyliorhinus; species Scyliorhinus torazame. The sequence goes on from NC_092720.1 coordinate 208,783,617, forward strand.
TGTGAGACAATCAAATTATGTAATCAGATTAGTTTAAAATTATAATCCCCTAAATATTGCAGTGAAATTCATTGGGAAATCACGGAACTGAAGTTGCTGCTGTGGAAAAGTAGCAGGTAAAATGCTCAAGTCTATTATAAAGGATGTAACAGGACACTTTGAAAATATCAACGGAATTAGACACAGGTAAACGTGGATTTCTGAAAGGGAAATAATATTTGACAAATCTCCTGGATTTGTTGAGGATGTAACTAGCAGAATAGGTAAAGGAGAACCAGTGGATGTGGTGAATTTGGCTTTTCAGAAAGCTTTTGATAAAGTCCCGCATAATAGGCAAAATTAAAGGACACGGGATTGGGGTTAACATATTGACATGAATTGAGAATGGGTCAGCAGACAGCAAACAGAGAGCAGAAATAAATGGGTATTTTTTGGAGTGACAGGTGGTGACTGTGGGGTGGCACAGGGATCACTTGGACCCAGATATTCACAATATATCTTCTCCAGCAATCACTTGTTAACGAGTATAATTGTCCACCTAAAAATCTCTTTGTGTTACTGGTCATGGGTTCTGTGGGTCCTTGAGTGGCTGAAGAGCCCAATCCTGGAGCCACATCTTCAACCGCACATTTAGCGTTGTTTCCAGGAAGTGGGATCGGTCCTGGGACTCTAGATCGATGGTATTCCTTTCTCCGGCCCCTCTTCCCGGTCTCCTCTTGGCATTGGGTGTCCTCAAAGAATTGCTCCCCGTCAATCAGAAACTTCCTCCAAGTCGGTCTCTTCTGAGCAAATCTCCCAGGTGTTGGCGTCTATGTTGTATTTCTTTAGGTAATGAGGAACCAAATGTGATATTTCCATGTTTGCTGACGACACGGAACTTGGTGGGAATGAGATTGGTGAGGAGGATGTTTCGAGGCTTCAAGGCACTCAGGCAACACAACAGTAAGTGATTAAGGAGATGGAGAAAAAGCTATCCGACCATGAGGACGAGTTGGTTGTATTGGCCCTTAAGGTGGAGGCGCAGGATGACCTCCACAAGAAGTGGCAGGAGAGACTGGAGGACCTAGAAAACAGGAGGAGACAGAACTTGAGAATTGTGCGCCTCCCCGAAGGTGTGGAGGAGTCGGATGTGGGAGCACTTGTGTCCAAGGTGCTGGAGACACTGATAGTGATGGGGGTATTCCCCTCGATCCTGGAGCTGGACGGGCGCACAGAGCCCTAGCAAGGAAGCTCAAGGCGAAGGAACCGCCGAGGGCCATGGTGGTGAGATTTCATTGCTTCTCGGACAAGGAACTTGTCTTGCGGTGGGCAAAAAAAGAACAGAGCAGCAGGTGGGAGAACAGCGAGATACGCATCTTCCAGGATCTGGGTGCGGAGCTGGCCAAGAGGCGTGCTGGATTCAACTGGGTGAAGGCGACCCTCTTCAGCAAGGGGATGAAATTTGGGATGCTACACCCAGCGAGGCTATGGGTCACGTACAAGGAGTGGCATCACTATTTTGAGATGCCGGACGAGGCGTGGTCAATCGTCAAACAATAAAAACTGGACTTGAATTAAAGGACAGTTAAGTTTTGGTGGAATGCGACGGTGGGGCTGGATAAATACAGTACCATTTCTAATATAAGATTGTATACAATGTTAGGTGCGTGTAAGGGCTGTGGTGGTGGCTAGAGGGTGCAGTGTTTTTGGCAAAGTTGAGGTATGGAGGGGGTATGGGGCCCTGTACTTAGTGCGGTTGTTCGGGAAGTTGGAGCCTTGGTTCAACAAGTGTCTCCTCATGGGGCAATGTTAGTGTATTCTGTTTATTTTTCGTTTTGTATAACTATTTACTCCCTGGGGCTGGAGAGGTAGTTTAATTGGTTTACTCATGTGGGGAGAGGGGTCTGGACAATGAGGCGACAGTCTGATCGGTGCCAGAGGCGGGAGCTGCCGGGGTCAGCATGGGGGGTCAGCTGACTCTCGGGAGCATAGTGAGGGGTGAGCAAGTGCTCCGCTGGTGCTTGGCGGGTTTCTTTGGGTCGTGGGGCTGTTGGGGTGGAGGGGAGGGGAGGGGGGGAATGCTGCTTTGCTGACAGAGGAGGTATCAATTTCGGGGTACCAATTGAGGGTCGGGGGCGGTGGCTTCCTGTGGGGGCGCTCGAGGAAGCGAAGGGTGCGGGCTTGGGGTTGGCCAAAAAAGGGCGATGGTGAGTCGGCGGGAGGGAGTGGGGGGGGGGGGGGTTAGCCCTCCATCCAGGCTGATCACATGGAATGTGAGGGGTTTGAATGGGCCGGTCAAAAGAGGGCGCGTGTTCGCGCATCTAAAGGACTAAAGGCAGACGTCATCTCCCTCCAAAACAGGTTTACCGTTTTGGATACTGTTGGGGGAGATAACTCACCAGGGGAAGCCAGTAGTAGCCAGGCTCATGGCACCGTGGCTGGCTCTGCTGCACAGAAGGGCGGGAAAAAGACTGGCAGGGCTATTGTCACAGGGGATTCAATCGTAAGGGGAGTAGACAGGCGTTTCTGTGGTCGTAAACGAGACTCCCGAATGGTATGTTGCCTCCTGGGTGCACGGGTCAAGGATGTCTCAGATCGGCTGCAGGACATACTGAAGGTGGAGGGTGAACAGCCAGTTGTTGTGGTGCATATAGTCACCAACGATATAGGTAAAAAAACAGAATGAGGTCCTACAAATAGCATTTAGGGAGTTAGGAGATAAGTTGAAAAGTAGGACCTCAAAGGTAGTATTCTCAGAATTTCTCCCAGTGCCACGAGACAGAGTAGAAATTCAAGAATAGTCAGAATGAATATGTGGCTTGAGAGATGGTGCAGCAGGGAGAGATTCAGATTTTTGGGACATCGGAACCGGTTCTGGGGGCGGTGGGACCATTACAAATCGGATGGTCTATACCTGGGCAGGACTGGAACCAATGTCCCAGGGGGTGCTTTTGCTCACACTGTTGTGGAGCTTTTAAACTAATGTGGCAGGGAGATGGGAACCAGATACGGAAGTTAGAGGTCAGTAAAGAGGCAGCAACTAAAGCCAGTAAGGTGCTAGATAATAAACTCAATGTGACTAAGGGGAAGAGTAGACAGGGAAGAGATGATGAACGCAAAGGGACAGGTGGTCTGAGGTGCATTTGTTTTAATGCGAGAAGTGTAGCAGGTAAGGCAGATGAATTTAGGGCTTGGATTAGGACCTGGGAATATGATGTTATTGGTATTACCGAGACTTGGTTGAGGGAAGGGCAAGACTGGCAACTAAATATCCCAGGGTATAGATGCTTCAGGAGGGATAGAGAGGGAGGCAAAAGGGGTGGAGGAGTTGCATTACTGGTCAGAGATGATATCACAGCTATGTTTAAGGAGGGCACGATGGAGGATTCGAGCATTGAGGCAATATGGGTAGAGCTAAGAAATAGGAAGGGTGCAGTAACATTGTTGGGACTTCACTACAGGCCTCCCAAAAGCGAGCGTGAAGTAGAGGTACAAATATGTAGACAGATTAGAGAAAAATGGAGGAGCAATAGGGTGGTCGTGTTGGGAGATTTTAACTTCCCCAGCATTGAATGGGACTCATGTAGTGTTGGAGGCGTAGATGGAGCAGAATTTGTAAGGAGCATCCAGGAGAGTTTTTTAGAGCAGTATGTAAATAGTCCAACTCGGGAAGGGGCCATACTGGACCTGGTATTGGGGAATGATCCCGGCCAGGTGGTTGAAGTTTCAGTCGGTGATTGCTTTGGGAATAGCGATCACAATTCCATAAGTTTTAGAATACTCATGGACAAAGACGAGAGTGGTCCTAAAGAAAGAGTGCTAAATTGGGGAAAGGCCAAGTATAACAAAATTTGCCAGGAGCTAGGGAATGTGGATTGGGAGCAACTCTTTAAGGGTAAATCCACATTTGAAATGTGGGAGTCTTTTAAGGAAAGGTTGATTCGAGTGCAGGACAGACATGTCCCTGTGAAAATGAGGGATAGAAATGGCAAGATTAGGGAACCATGGATGACAGGTGGAATTGTGAGACTAGCTAAGATGAAAAAGGAAGCATACATAAGATCTTGGCAACTTAAATCTGATGAAGCTTTGGAGGAATATCGGGAAAGTAGGACAAATCTCAAACACGCAATAAAGAGGGCTAAAAGGGGTCATGAAATATCTTTTGCTAACAGGGTTAAGGAAAATCCCAAAGCCTTTTATTCGTATATAAGGAGCAAGAGGGTAACTAGAGAAAGGATTGGCCCACTCAAAGACAAAAGAGGGAATTTATGCGTGGAGTCAGAGGAAATTGGTGAGGTTCTTAATGAGTTCTTTGCATCGGTATTCACCAAGGAGAGGGACATGATGGATATTGAGGCTAAGTATGGATGTTTAAATACTCTTGGTCAAGTCGGCATAAGGAAGGGGGAAGTTTTGGGTATGCTAAAAGGCATTAAGGTGGACATGTCCCCAGGTCCGGATGGGATCTATCCCAGGTTACTGAGGGAATAAATAGCTGGGGCCTTAACAGATATCTTTGCAGCATCCTTGAGCATGGGTGAGGTCCCAGAGGACTGGAGAATTGCTAATGTTGTCCCTTTGTTTAAGAAGGGTAGCAGGGATAATCCAGGGAATTATGGTGGGAAGCACGGTAGCATTGTGGATAGCACAATTGCTTCACAGCTCCAGGGTCCCAGGTTCGATTCCGGCTTGGATCACTGTCTGTGCGGAGTCTGCACATCCTCCCCGTGTGTGCGTGGGTTTCCTCCGGGTGCTCCGGTTTCCTCCCACAGTCCAAAGATGTGCAGATTAGGTGGATTGGCCATGATAAATTGCCCTTAGTGTCCAAAATTGCCCTTAGTGCTGGGTGGGGTTACTGGGCTATGGGGATAGGGTGGAGGTGGTTGACCTTGGGTAGGGTGCTCTTTCCAAGAGCCGGTGCAGACTCGATGGGCCGAATGGCCTCCTTCTGCACTGTAAATTCTATGTATAGACCTGTGAGCTTGATGTCAGTGGTAGGCAAACTGTTGGAGAAGATACTGAGGGATAGGATCTATTCACATTTGGAAGAAAATAGACTTATCAGTGATAGGCAACATGGTTTTGTGCAGGGAAGGCCATGTCTTACAAACCTAATAGGATTCTTTGAGGAAGTGACAACCTTAATTGATGAGGGAAGGGCTGTAGATGTCATATATATGGACTTCAGTAAGGCGTTTGATAAAGTTTCCCATGGCAGGTTGATGGAAAAAGTGAAGTCGTATGGGGTTCAGGGTGTACTAGCTAGATGGATAAAGAACTGGCTGGGAAAGAGGAGACAGAGAGTAGTGGTGGAAGGGAGTGTCTCAAAATGGAGAAAGGTGACTAGTGGTGTTCCACGGGGATCCGTGCTCGGACCACTGTTGTTTGTGATATACATAAATTATCTGGACGAAGGTATAGGTGACCTGATTAGCAAGTTTGCAGATGATACTAAGATTGGTGGAGTTGCAGATAGCGAGGAGGACTGTCAGAGAACACAGCAAAATATAGATAGATTGGAGAGTTGGGCAGAGAAATGGCAGATGGAGTTCAATCCAGGCAAATTCGAGGTGATGCATTTTGGAAGATCTAATTCAAGAGCGGACTATACGGTCAATGGAAGAGTCCTGGGGAAAATTTATGCACAGTGAGATCTGGGTGTTCAGGTCCATTGTACCCTGAAGGTGGCAACGCAGGTCGATAGAGTGGTCAAGAAGGCATACAGCATGCTTGCCTTTATCGGACGGGGTATTGGGTACAAGAGTCGGCAGGTCATGTTACAGTTATATAGGACTTTGGTTAGGCCACATTTGGAATACTGCGTGCAGTTCTGGTCGCCACATTACCAGAGGGGTGTGGATGCTTTAGAGAGGGTGCAGAGGAGGTTCACCAGGATGTTGCCTGGTACAGAGGGTGCTAGCTATGAATAAAGCTTGAGTAGATTCGGATTGTTTTCATTGGAAAGACGGAGGTTGAGGGGGGACCTGATTGAGGTCTACAAAATTATGAGAGGTATGGACAGGGTGGATAGCAACAAGCTTTTTCCAAGAGTGGGGGTGTCAATTACAAGGGGTCACGATTTCAAGGTGAGAGGGGGAAAGTTTAAGGGAGATGTGCATGGAAAGTTTTTTACGCAGAGGGTGGTGCATGCCTGGAACGCTTGGCCAGCGGAGGTGGTAGAGGCGGGCACAATAGCATCATTTAAGATGCATCTAGACAGATATATGAACGGGCGGGGAACAGAGGGAAGTAGATCCTTGGAAAATAGGTGGCAGGTTTAGATAAAGGATCTGGATCGGCGCAGGCTGGGAGGGCCGAAGGGCCTGTTCCTGTGCTGTAATTTTCTTTGTTCTTTGTACTTTGTAGCAATGCTTCAGGAGACACATTTAAAGCTCACAGATCATACGAGATTGACAAAGGGGTGGGTAGGCCAGGTGTTCTATTCAGGGCTGGATTCGAAGACCAGGGGGATAGCAATCCTGATCAGTAAGGGTGTGGCATTCGAGGCTGGGAGAATTGTGGCAGATAAGGGGGGCAGGTATATAATGCTGAGTGGAAAGTGGGAGGGTATCCGGGTGGTGTTTGTGAACGTCTATGCTCCGAATTGGGATGATGTAGAATGTTTGAGACGCATGCTAGGCAAAATCCCAGACTTAGAGTCACACAACCTGATCATGGGGGGAGACTTTAACACGGTCATTGACCCCGAGCTGGACCGGTCAAAGTCCAGGACAGGGAAGTGACCGGCAGTGGGTAAGGAACTGAAGGGTTTTATGGAGCAGATGAGGGGGGATCCCTGGAGGTTCGCGCGGCCGAGAGCGAAGGAGTTCTCTTTTTTCTCCCACGTTAAGGTTTATTCCCACATAGACTTCTTTGTCTTGGGCAGGGCGTTAATCCCAAAGGTGGCGGGGACAGAATACTCAGTAATCACAGTCTCGGACCATGCCCCGCACTGGGTGGACCTGTGGCTTAGTGAGGAGAGAGGGCAGCGCCCACTCTGTAGACTGGATGTGGGGCTGCTGGCGGACGAAGAGGTTTGCGGACAGATTAGCAGGAACATCCAGGATTACCTGGAAACAAACGATATGGGTGAGATAGCAGCGGCAACGGTCTGGGAGGCTCTGAAGGCAGTTATCAGAGGGGAGCTCATCTCAATTCAATCCCATAGGGAAAAGAAGGAAAGAGTGGAGAGGGAGAGACTGGTGAAGGAGATATTCTGAGTGGACAGGAGATACGCGGAGGCCCCCGAGGCGGGGCTACTGAGAGAGCGGCGGAGTCTGCAGAGTCTGCAGGCGGAATTTGAACTGCTGACCATAGAGAAAGTGGTAGCACAGCTGAGGAAGGCAAGGGGGGGGGCAGTCTATGAGTACGGGGACAAAGCGAGTAGAATGCTGGCACACCAACTGCGAAAGAGGGAGGCGGCCAGGGAAATCGGGGAGTAAAGAATAAGGAGGGTAACATGGCCTTGGATCCAGGGGGGTGAACAAAGTCTTTAAGGAATTCTATAGTAAACTAAACGAGTTTGAGCCCCCGACGGGAGCGGAAGGGATGAGGCAATTTGTGGACCAGTTGAGGTTTCCAAAGGTGGAAGAGGACCTGGTGGAGGGGCTGGGGGCCCCGATTGAATTGGAGGAGATTGTCAAGGGCATGCAATCGGGTAAAGCCCCAGGGCTGGACGGTTAAGGTAGAATTCTAGAAGAAATGTTCGGAAATATTGAGCCCACTCCTGATGAGGATCTTCAATGAGGCTAGAGAGAAAGGAGCCCTCCCCCCAACAATGTCACAGGCCTTGATCTCACTCATTCTTGAACGAGGGAAGGACCCAGAACATTGCGGGTCATACAGGCCGATTTCGCTTTTAAACGTGAATGCCAAATTGCTAGCTAAGATTCTCATCGCAAGAATTGAGGATTGCGTCCCAGGGATGATAGAGGAAGACCAGACTGGGTTTGTTAAAGGCAGACAACTCAATACCAATGTCCGGAGACTTTTGAATATTATGATGCCCTCAGAGGGAGGGGAGGCGGTGGTGGTAACAGCGATGGATGCAGAGAAAACCTTTGACCGGATGGAGTGGGAGTACCTGTGGGAAATGCTGGGGAGGTTTGGGTTTGGTGAGGGCTTTATTGGCTGGGTAAAATTGCTGTACGAGGCACCTGTAACAAGTGTATGTACAAACCGGCTGAGGTCGGGGTACTTCGAGCTTCACCGGGGAACGAGGCAGGGGTGTCCCTTCTCCCATTACTATTTGCCCAAGCAATAGTACCGCTAGCTATGCCGCTGAGTGCCTCGAGGAACTGGCGGGGACTAGTCGGGGAGGGAGGGGGGTGGAACGTCGGGTCTCGCTATACGCAGATGATTTGCTCCTGTACATTTCGGACCCTGTGGAGGGGATGGGAGAGGTTCTGCGGAACCTGAGGGATTTTGTTAGTTTTTCAGGGTACAAACTGAACATGGGAAAGAGCGAGTTGTTTGTGATCCAGGCCAAGGGGCAGGAAGAGAGATTGAAAGAGCTGCCGCTCAGGATGGTAGAGAAAAGTTTTCGTTACCTGGGTTTACAGGTGGCCAGGAAATGGGATGCCCTGTACAGGCTCAACCTGACCCGGTTGGTGGAGCAAATGGAAGGGGACTTTAAAAGGTGGGACATGCTCCCGCTGTCACTGGCAGGGAGGGTGCAGACCGTTAAAATGACTGTCCTCCCCAGATTTTTGTTTGTCTTTCTGTGCCTCCCATCTTCCTCCCTAAGGCCTTTTTTAAGCGGGTGAGTAGCATTATTACGGGCTTTGTGTGGGCGAATAAGACCCCGCGAGTGAGGAGATCGCTGTTGAAGCGCAGTCAGGCGGGGGGGGGGGTGGGTTGGCGCTGCCGAACTTTCGCAACTATTACTGGGCGGCCAATATAGCTATGATTAGGAAGTGGCCGATGGGGGGTGGGGCGGGGAGGGGGGGGGGGGTGGTGCGGCGGCGTGGGAGCAGCTGGAGGCGGCGCCATGTAAAGGTACTAGTCTGGGTACTTTGACAACGGCTCCTTTGACGTTCTCGCCAACCCATTACTCCACAAGTCCGGTGGTGAAGGCAACATTGCGGATCTGGGGACAGTGGAGAAGGTGGGAGATCTGTTCATAGACGGAAGCTTTCCCAGTTTGAAGGCGCTAGAGGACAACTTTAACCTGCCGCCAGGAAACACCTTTCAATATCTGCAAGTACGAGCCTTCCTGAAAAAACAGGTAGTGGCCTTTCCGACGCTGCCGCCACTGAGGATACAGGACAGGGTGGTCTCCGGCACCTGAGTGGTGGAGGGGAAGGTGTCGGATATCTACCAGGAACTACAGGAGGTGCAGGAAACCCCGGTGGAGGAGCTCAAGGGCAAGTGGGAGGAGGAGCTAGGGGAGGAGTTGGAAGCGGGTCTCTGGGCAGAGGTCCTGGGCAGGGTTAATGCCTCCTCATCAGGGCAGCATGGTGGCGCAGTGGGTTAGCCCTTCAGCCTCACGGCGCCGAGGTCCCAGGTTTGATCCCGAATCTGGGTCACTGTCCATGTAGAGTTTGCACATTCTCCCCGTGTTTGCGTGGGTTCCGCCCCCACAAATCAAAAAGATGTGCAGGCTAGGTGGATTGGCCACACTAAATTGCCCCTTAATTGGAAAAAATAAATTGGGTACTCTAAATGTAAAAAAAAAAGAAAATTCCTCATCATGTGCCAGGCTCAGTCTAATTCAATTTAAGGTGGTCCACCGGGCACACATGACGGCAGTGAGAATGAGCAAGTTTTTTGGGGTAGAAGTCAGTTGTATGTGGTGCAAGGGCAGCCCTGCAAACCATGCCCACATGTTTTGGGGCATGCCCGGAGCCGAGAGAGTTCTGGCAAGTGTTCGCGAGGGCAATGTCCCAGGTGCTTAACACACGGGTGGTGCCGAGTCCAGAGATAGCGATCTTTGGAGTGTCAGAAGACCCGGGAGTTCAGGGAGCGAATGAGGCCGACGTCTTGGCCTTTGCCTCCCCAGTAGCCCGGAGACGGATTTTATTAATGTGGAGGCACTCGAAGCCCCCGAGTGCAGAGACCTGGGTTAACGACATGGCTGGGTTTCTCAGTCTCGAGAAAATAAAGTTGGCCTTAAGAGGGTCTACGCTAGGGTTCTCTCGGAGGTGGGAGCTGTTCGTCGACTTTCTCGGGGAAAATTAAAATGTCAGCAGCAGCAATCCATGGGGGGGAGGGGGGGGGGGGAGTGCTTCATTGGGATGGTGTGGGAAGGCAGTCTATTTAATTGTTGTTGTATAATCTCTTTTTGCACTATGTTAATGTTCACTCTAGTTTGTTTTGTGATTATTGTTACTACTGTTTTATTATGAAACATTCTGCAAAACCTTAATAAAAATACTTTTTTTTAAAAAAAGAGGCTTCAAGGCGATTTGGACAAGTTGAGTGAGTGGGCAAATACATGGCAGCTGCAGTATAACGTGGATAAGTGTGAAGCTCTCCACTTCAGTAGGAAAAACAGAATGGGAGATAATTATTGAAATGGGGACAGATTGGGAAACATTGATGTACAAAGGGTCCTGTAATGTTGTTGCACAGTCGGAAGGTGGTGGATAATCACTGTGTTTGAGATGAATCAGTGCAAACACCTTTACTGCCGAGCCCTGTTATTAAAGTATAAAACAGAAGCAGCATTTACTCTGAAAAGAGGGTTTGATGAGTAATTACATCCCAGAAGTCCCACCAGGACCTCACGGTGGTAAAGGACAGGCGGTGGGGAAACTCCACCACTGAGCACTCAACACCGTAATCCTTCCTTTTGGTGAAAATGTATCAATCAACCACTGACATCACATTGATGGAGAAATTCTGGCCTCATATCTCTCACTCTCTCCTGTAGGTTTTACAAACACATTCCACATGTGAGCCATTGCTGTCTAATTTACTTCAATTAGTTGTCAAATGTTTTCAACTTTCCTCATGTTCCACACCCTTCAAATCCATTTCTTCCTCTTTAGTAATACAAATCTGTTGTGGTGGACGGCTACGTGGGATTGGGGCAGTTGTGATATCTTGGAAGGAAAGGTGAAACAAGGTGACATCTTGGCACAGTGGTTAGCACTGCTGCCTCACAGCATCAGGGACGCAGGTGTCATTCCAGCCTTTCGTGACTGTGTGTGGAGTTTGCACTTTCTCAGTGTCTGCAGGGGTTTCCTCCGGGTGCTCCGGTTTCCTGCCACAGTTCAAAGATGTACAGGTTAGGTGGATTTGCTTTGCTAAGTGTCTGACGATGTGCAGGTTAGCTAGGGTTACAGGGATAGGACAGGGGAATGGGCCTGGGTAAGTTGCTCTTTCAGAGGTTCGGTGCAAGCTCGCTGGGCCAAATGCCCTCCTTGCGCACTGTACGGATTCTGTGGAGATTTGACCTGTACCCACTGAAGATTTGAAGATTGAGAGGTGAACCTATTGAATAATATAAGATCCTGAGGGGACATGATGAGGAGGATGGTGAAAAGATGTTTACACTCATGGGAGTGACTTGCACTCAGGCACAGTTTAAAAATAAGTGGTCTTCCATTTAGGACTGAGCCGAGGAGAAACATTTTCTCAGAGGTCGCTCGTCTTTGAAACTCTCTTCCCCAGAGAGCTGTGGAAGCAGAGTCACTGAATATTTTAAAGGCAAAAATAGATAGACAAGGGAGTGAAAGAATAATCGGACACAGGCAGGAATGTGGAGTTAAGGCCACAATCAGATCAGTCACAATCTCACCCAATGACAGAACAGGTCTGAGGGGCTGAATGGCCGGCTCCTGATTTATACGTTTTTCTGTTTCTCATCTCAGTCCTAAATGACTTTCCCCTTATCATGTTTCCCAATGATCGAGATTCCCAGCCCAGAATCCTGTATCTTTCACTGAGATCATCTCTCATTCTTCTAAACTCCAGAGAGTTTAGGCCCAACTTATTTAGCCTATTATCACAGGACAGCCGTCTCAGAGCAGGAACCAATCGAGTGAACCTTCACTGTGCTGACTGCTCGATCGCTGAGAGCAAAATGTTTCTTTCCTCTCTTCTTTCTGAAACATTTTTCATTATTATTCACATTCAAATCCATGAATCAGATAAATAAAAGCCACGATTTCATTTATTTCTCATTTCAAGTCAGTGTGAATAATATTTACATTCTTGTCTTAAATTCAGTAGATGAGGACACTTGAGGAGTTTCTGGGTTAAATAAGAAAACAGGAAAAGATCTCGGTACCAGGTTTGAGAAGGTCTATGACACGTCTCCATTCTCCATACTGGGTGCATCCTTTAAACGCTCCCAGAGACAGACTGCCTTCTGCTGGGATTGGCTGATAGTCTTCTTCACTAATTATGTAAATATGAAATGTTTAATAACAGAAAATAAAACAAACACTTCAATCTGTTACTTTATAATGTTGCTCAGTTATTTTTGGAGAACGTGCCGTCGGTTGTACTCTCCTGAAATAAACAAAAACACAAATGTTAACGCACAGTAAACTGATGGCCGTCCACAAATAGAGTACAAAATCCTCGACTTAGCAGCGTGAAAGAAGACGAGAGTCAATAGTAAAATGTTCAGCAAATTGCTGATCTCAGCTGCCGAGAAGGGAAAGTTTTGGCTCTTGGACAGGAGTGGATGTGAATTAGTGGAAGGAAGTGATTGTAAAGCTAGAAAATTGAATTTTCTAATTGAATTCGAAAAGGTGAGTGACTAATACAGGAATAATCGAGTAAAGGTTCAGTGAAGTGGACGGGCTGGTGCTCAATATTGAGGGTGAATCACTGGAGAACTGTGACAGCGATTTTTACCGACAGGCACAGGGTCAGCAAGAAACAGGAATAAGTGCTGGGGGAAACCAAACACAGAAAATAATAGAGGATGTACTGACACCAGGAAGAACACTTGTAAAGACAGTAAAAAAGGCACAACACTAAAACGACAGGAACAGGAGGAGGCCATTCAGCCCCTTGAGCCTGTCCTATAATTCCATTAAATCAAGAGACCCAGTCATGGAGAAGGTGGTAGTTCAGGTCCCAGAGAACGGGGTTAGGATAAAGATGGAGTTGGGAAGGTGCAGGGGGATTCTGGCTGTGGGTAGTGATGAGTGTGGGAATGATGATGGAGTTAGTTACCTGAAGACAGGTCTGTGCACATTGAAGATAAATGACAAAAGGTACTGGAGGAGCCGGAAGGAGTAAATGACAAAGTAATACATGATGGGAATTATTCAGGAAATGAGAGCCAGACCTCTCAGGAGTGAAGTGAGGAAATACTTCAAGTTAAAGAGGGTGGTAGAAGTCTGCAACTCCCTTCCCCAGATGGCAACTGATGCTGGATCGAATTGAGTTTCAAATCTGAGACAGAGAGATGTTTGTCAAGCAAAGGTTAATGGGAAAGGCGAGTATCTGGAGTTAGATCATAGCTCAGCCAATGTCTCACTGAAAGACAGAACAGGTTCGGGGGTTAAATACCTCCCGCTGCTGTTCTTATGCTCTTTCAGGAGAAATATGTATTTTGATGCCCTTTGAGTTGTTTGTAGGAATCTTTAGTGACAGTTTCAGAAATTAAACTAATCTCAGAAGTTTATTATCTAAATTATAAAGAATAAGAATAACATTGCAGCTCAGTGGCAAATAATCAAAACAGTAAACACTGAACTAATAAATAATGATAATGATAAAAATAAAACCTTGTTCACCAAAATACTGGAGTCACATCATTTTCGACAGACAGGATGACCAGGGAAGACAGTCTGTCCTCTCCCACAGTCGATCACTGCTGAATTTTATAAGCTACAACTTCAAGAGGCTCCGTTAGCAGCTCACCGCTGACGTGAACACGGTTAACAGGGTCCCGAGTGTTCTCCTTGTGTCGACATTGCTGTTGGCATCACAACTGCACATCTAAATACTTTGTAAATGTTATTGGTCTCTGCCTCCACCATGTTGTCAGGCCGTGAGTTCCAGACTCGCACCAGCCTCTGGGTGGAAAGGTTTTCCTCACATCCCCTCTGAACCTTCTGCCAATTACCTTAAAGCTATGCCCCCTGGTCATTGATCCCTCAATGAAGGGAAAAAGGTGCTTCCTGTGCACTCCACCCATCCCCTTCAGAATTTTATACATCTCAATTACGTTCCCCCTCAGTCCCCTCCATTCCAAGGAAAACAACCCCAGTCTGTGCAATCTCTCTTCATAGCTAAAACTCTCCAGCCCAGGCAACAGGCTGGGAAATCTCCTCTGCACCCTTTCCAGTGCGATCACATTCCTTCTGCAATGTGATTCCAGAACTGCACACAATACTCTAACTGTGGCCTAATCAACGTTTTATACAGTTCCAGCATAGCCTCCCTGCCTATTAAACTCTAAACTTTGCCTGATAAAGGGAAATATACCATATGCCTTCTTAACCACTGTATCCACCTGCCCTCCTACCTTAAGAAACCGGTGTACATGCACACCAAGGGCCCTCTGATCCTCAGTACTTCCTCACCTGCCATTTATCCTGTATTCCATTGCCTTGTTTGTCCTGTCCAAGTGCATCACCTCACACTTATCTGGATTGAACTCTATTTGCCACTGATCTGCCCATCTTACCAGTCCATCTCTATCCTCCTGTAATCTAAGGCTATCCTTCTCACTAATTACTGCCCCACTAATTTTCAGATCATCTGCAAACTTATCGATCAACCCTCCTACATTCAAGTCTAAATCTATATGAAAACCGCAAACAGCAAGGGCCCCAAAACTGATCCCTTCGGGACCCTACTTGACACAGGATTCCAGTCAGAAAAATACCCCTCGCCCATCATCCTCTGCTTCCTGCCACTCAGCCAATTTTGGATGAAATTTGGCAAATTTCCTTGGATCCCCTGGGTTCTTACCTTCGGTATCAGTCTCCTATGTGGAATCTTATCAAAGTCCTTGCTGAACTCCAAGTCGATTACTCCATGTCAAATGTATTGCCCTCTTCAAAAAATTCAGTCAAGTTGGTCAGACATGACCTTCCCTTTACAAAACCATGCTGACTTTCTCGATTAATTCCTACCTCTCCAAATACAGATTAATTCTGTCTCAGAATTACATCCAATATGTTAGACTGGCTGGCCTGTAGTTTCCTGGTTTATCCCTTGTTGAATAATGGTACCACATTGACTATCCTCCAGTTCTCTGGCACCTCTCCTGGTGCCAGAGCTGAATTGAAAATGATTGCCTCACTCAACAGTCTGGGATACATTTCATCTGGCTCTGGAGATTTGCCAATTTATAAGCCTGCGAGACCACTCAGAATCCAGTCAACTTCTTAAATTTTATCACAGTCGTTCTATCTGATTTCTGTACCCACACCGTACCTCTCACTAGTGAACACTGACACAAAGTATTCATTTAGAACCCTACCTATGTCCTCCTGCTCCACACACAAATTACCAATCTGATCCTTAATGGGCCCTATTCTTTCCCTTTTACCCTTAATGGACTTGTAAAGCAGCTAAGGATTTTCCTTAATTTTACTTGCCACTGTCCTTTCATATTCTCTCTCCTATAAAGTTCCCACATGCACATTCTATACGCCTTGTGGGCTTCTGCTGTTCGGAGCCTTCGCTATCTGCCATAAGCCTCCCTTTTTCTTTTTACACAAGGCCTACATCCCTCGAGATCCAAGGTTCACTGGATTTGTTGGTTCCACCCTTTTTCTTTATTGGAACATGCTGGCCCGGCACTCTCCCTATATCCTTCTTCAATGTGTCCCACTGTTCAGTCACAGATTAATCTAAACTTGTCCAGTCCAAGACCACTCTGAACAAATCATTTCTGATCTTATTAAAGCTGACTGCCCCCAGTTTAGAACTTTGATTCCAAAATCATTTCATTCCTGCTCTTCCAAACAGCTTCAATTACTTACATACATGGACACCAAGGACCCTCTGTTCCTACACCTCATTTACAGTTTCTCCCTTTAGTTTAGACTATCTCTCTATATTCTTAACAAAATGAATCACTTCACACTTCTCTGAATTGAACTTAATTTGTCACCAATCCAATATGTCAATTTTTAAGTTCAAGACTATCTTCATCACAGTCGGCAATGATTCAAATCTTTGTGTCATCTCTAAATGATGAAATCAAGCGAGAGACACTGGAGTCTTGGTCATTAACATATATCAGAAAGAACAAGGGTCCCAACACAGATCCACTAAAAACCTTCCTCCAAACTTAAAAAAGCCATTGATCACACCTCTCTGTTTTCCCTGTCATCGAGGAATATTTGAGCTTTAATGGGAGTGAAGAGATTTACCCCTCTATGTTATGGGACGGACGGAACCTGGCCATTAGAGGGGAGGTTATCTCCTTTAAGGCAGAGGTTGGTGGACACCATCTTAAAGGTGGACAGTCAATGCTCGATCAATCAGACACCAGAATTGCTGGCTAGTAGAAAGAAGCTACAATTGGGGGTTTGGGCTTCTGTGCAGACAGGGTGGTGTGCTGGCTGCAAAGTTCGCGCCAGGGGAGGCGGGATGCTCTTTATGAACACCTTAAGTCCATAACAGTGCACTTGACAGCAAGACCCTGAATCATTATTAGGAGTGGGGATCCTGGCTTCCCATTCCTAAACTAGGGAAACTGAGGCTAACTGTAGTACATCAGGATAAATCAAACTTAGGTTTTTGAGTTGCAATCAATCCATTTCATGTCACAGACATTGAGCCTTTATGAACATAGGACATACAGTGCAGAAGGAGGCCATTTAGCCCATCAAGTCTGCACCGACCCACAATAAGCCCTCACTTCCACCCTATCCCCGTAACCCAATAACCCCTCCTAAACATTTTGGACACTAAGGGCAATTTTGCATAGCCAATCCACCTAACCTGCACATCTTTGGACTGTGGGAGGAAACCGGAGCACCCGGAGGAAACCCACGCAGACACGGGGAGAACGTTTAGACTCCGCACAGACAGCGACGCAGTGACTCAGCGGGGAATCGAACTGGGGACCCTGGCGCTGTGAAGCCACAGTGCTATCCGTTTGTGCTACCTTGCTGCCCTCTACCGTGCTTTAGTGGAGATGGAACAAGACACAACAGCGAATAATTTTAACCAACTTTTGTAGTCCAATTCTGTCCATTGTGTTTCTTAATTTCTTTTAAAGGAGAATTTTGCCTCAAACTCAATGATTGGAAAATACACGGAATTGTTCTGACACAAGGGCAGCATGGTAGCACAGTGGTTAGCATAGTGGTTAGCACTGTGGTTAGAACAGTTGCTTCACAATTCCAGGGTCCCAGGTTCGATTCCCCGCTGGGAGACTGTGCGGAGTCTGCACGTTCACCCGTGTCTGCGTGGGTTTCCTCCGGGTGCTCCGGTTTCCTCCCACATTCCAAAGATGTGCAAGTTAGGTAGATTGGCCATGATAAATTACCCTTAGTGTCCATAAAGGTTAGGTGGAGTTACGAGGTTACTGAGATAGGGTGTAGGCGGAGCTTAAGTGCAGTGCTCTTTCCAAGGGCCGGTGCACACTCGATGGGCCGAATGGTCTCCTTCTGCACTGTAAATTCTATGAAATCTATGCACTGTCGGGATTCCGGGAATATTCTGTACAGTTCAGGGCAGTGAAAACTCCTAAAGAATGTGTTCTTTAAGATTCAGGACTTGTGAGAAAGACATTCCCCCTTCCCCACCCCCACACACCCTCAATGAAAAGGAAGCCCCTCTTACCTGGGCCTGTTACCGGGTGGACAATTCCTCCTTCTCCCATTGTCGCCTCCCAATCTGATCTCCCAGTAACCACTCTTGCCCCGAGCCTTCATTGTGAGTGGCACTTTGACCAATGCAATTCCGCATTACACGGAAACCCGCCTCCCTCACTAAGAAGTTTTACAACACCAGGTTAAAGTCCAACAGGTTTGTTTCGATGTCACTAGCTTTCGGAGCACTGCTCCTTCCTCAGGTGAAGGAGCAGCGCTCCAAAAGCTAGTGACATCGAAACAAACCTGTTGGACTTTAACCTGGTGTTGTAAAACTTCTTACTATGCTCACCCCAGCCCAACGCCGGCATGTCCACATCATCCCTCACTCTAGTAACAGGACATACGACCAATCCGCTTCTCCAAGCCGCACAAACCCGCCTCACTTACTGAGTGATAGGTGCTCCAACCAATCACCTGCCCCAGCGCCTGGGCACCCGCAGCCCTCATTCTGAGTGACAGGAACAGCAACCAATCGGCTTCCCCAGTGCCCATGAAACCCGCCTCCCTCACTCTGGGTGACAGGGCCTGGCCAATCCGCTTCCTGATTCCCCGGAAACCCGCCTCCCTGACTCAGTGACATCACAAACAACATGTTGAGTTTCTGCTTCTTGGATTTAATGATGAACTGTGTCAACTTTGAGAAAAACTGTTTCTATTCCAGTGGTTCTCAGATTGTTTTGTCTCGTTTAAAGAATCAGTTTAAAATGTAATCATGGAGCCCCCAGTGTCAATAATATCCAGAATGTGAACAGCTTCCATTTACAGAATATTAATAATGTTTTAATAAAACAGTCATGATGTGGAGATGCCGGCGTTGGACTGGGGTGAGCACAGTACGAAGTCTTACAACACCAGGTTAAAGTCCAACAGGTTTGTTTCGATGTCACTAGCTTTCGGAGTGCTGCTTCTTCCTCAGGTTAATAAAACAGGTAATTACATAGTGATTTCAGGATTATTTCTCTGATGTGGACAGTGATGAGAAAGAGCAGACAAACCAGAGATAAATGATAACTGCGACTCCACTATTGGATTGGATTTTGTTTATGGTCATGTGTACCGAGGTACAATGAAAGTATTTTTCTGTGAGCAGCTCAACAGATCATTAAGTACATGAAAATAAAACAAAATAAAATAGTAACAGGGAAATACATAAACACCGGCACCGGATCAAGGGGTGTAGTGTTAATGAGATCAGCCCCTGGTAACAGCAAGGCCGAAGCTATTTTTGAGTCTGTGCATATTCACAGACTTTTGTATCTCCTGCCCGATGGAAGAAGTTGGAATAGTGAGCAAGCCGGATGGGAGGGGTCTTTGATTATGCCGCTCGTTTTCCCCAGGCAGCGGAAGGTGTAAATGGAATCAATGGATGGGAGGCTGGTTCCTGTGATGAACTGGGCTGTGTTCACGACTCTGTGAAATTTCTTGTGTCTATCGCTGGGCAGTTGCCATACCAGGCCGTGATGCAGCCTGATAACATTCAACATGCAACAACTGAGCTGCTTTTCATCTGGCTAAACATTGTCTGTTAATGTCAGACAAACCCCATCAGTTCACACATCATGTTTAATACAGACAGACTGACAAATCAGCATTCACAGCAGTGTCACATCATTTACAGCTGGAAACTGTCTCAAGGCAGCGTCCTGTTTTGATGCAAAATAAAAACTCCCAATTTTATTACAGAGCACCAACTGGAACATGACATTCTGGACAATATTTACAGATCTGTGTATAATCCAGTCCGGTTGGTCAGTGTTTTTTAATCATACAAGGAAGTTATCGTATTAAAACACAGTGTGAGTTTGAAACTCACAGATTTATGACGATTACAAAGTGGGGCTATGTGCGTTCCCGTTGAGGCCCCTTTTACAGTCGTGTTGATCAGCCATGCGTTTCCCGGCATTGCGAGCGCCGGGAAACACGCGGCAAAATGCACTCGCTATGGGACTTTGTTCCCATTTGGTTGAATAAAGCCCACGGGCGCGATTCTCCACTCCCACGCCGGTTGGGAGAATCGCCTGGGCCGCCGAAATTTCCGGGGACACTGGTCCGACGCCCTCCCGCGATTCTCCCAAGCGGCGGGAACGGGCCGGTTGTGTTTCGCGGGCCGCAGGCCGGAGAATCGCCGAGATACCCAAAATGGCGATTCTCCGGCACCCCCGCTATTCTGAGGCCCGGATGGGCCGAGCGGCCAGGCCAAAACGGCGGGTTCCCCCCGGCGCCGCCCACACCTGGTCGCTACAGTCGTGGGCGGTGCGTGAACGCTGGAGGGGGCGGCCTGTGGGGGGGGTGAGGGGGGATTCTGCACCGGGCTTTACCTGGAATGTGGGGTGGCCCGCGATCGGTGCCCACCGATTGTCGGGCCGTCCTCTCTGAAGGAGAACCTCCTTCCTTCCGCGGCCCCGCAAGATCCGTCCCCCATCTTCTTGCGGGGCGGATTTGGACAGGACGGCAACCACGCATGCGCGGGTTGGCCGTTATGCGGTGCCGGCCACATCATCTATGCGGCGCCGCTTTTACACGGCCGTTAAGGCCTGGCGCGGGTAGATGACGCGGCCCCGATACTGGCCCATTGTCAGGGCCTGAATCGGTCGGGACCGGGGCCGTTCCGCGCCGTCGTGAATCTCGACGGCGTTCACGACGGCGCGGCCACTTCGGCGTGGGAGTGGAGTATCCCGCCCGTTTTGAACCCCCTGGAAAGACTCCCCGACTCTAGTTTCAGAATCACTGAACTGATTCATCTCAAACACGGTGATCTATCGCCACCTTCCGCCTGTGGAGCAACATTACAGGCAGCAAGGTCACCGGCTTCCTGCAGTTCACAGCTCATTCTACCCAGTAAGTTCCTCTCTGTAACTGAGCTTCTATTTGTTTCTTCTCTCTCCCTCCTCCTTCCCCCCCAGCCCTACAGAGGTCCTTGCTGATCTTCAGTTCCCAGTTCCCATACAGGGTTTATACCCGGAATGTGAACCTGGTTTCTCTCCCCACACCTTTAAACACTCCAGACTGTCGAATGTTTTGTTCATTTCCAACCCCTGGTTTGTGAGTGTTTCTGATTCTCCTGCCTGTTCCCTATTGGTTTTGCTTCTTTTTAATTTTGAAGTTTCCTTTGTACTTCCCTGGGTATTATTTAATTTTCCTGCTCTTGGATTTTCTCCTTTCTCCTTTCCTTGCCATTGGTGATCAATCTCACCCTAGTTCCTCTTCCCTGCCCCTCTTAACGTTCAATTTCCCAACTGGAGTCTCGGAGACCCTGGGCGCGATTCTCCACTCCCACGCTGGTTGGGAGAATTGCCTGGGCCGCCAAAATTTCCGGGGACGCCGGTCTGATGCCCTCCCGCGATTCTCCCAAGTGGCGGGAACAGCCTGGTCGGGTTTCGCGGGCCGCAGGCCAGAGAATCGCCGGAGACACCCAAATGGCGATTCTCCGGCACCCCCGCTATTCTGAGGCCCGGGTGGGCCGAGCGGCCAGGCCAAAACGGCGGGTTCCCCCAGGCGCCGTCCACACCTGGTCGCTGCAGTCGTGGGCGGTGCGTGAACGCTGGGTGGGCGGCCTGTGGGGGGGGGAAAAGAGGGGGGATCCTGCACCGGGCTTCACCTGGAATGTGGGGTGGCCCGCGATCAGTGCCCACCGATCGTCGGGCCGTCCTCTCTAAAGGAGGACCTCCTTCCTTCCGCGGCCCCGCAAGATCCGTCCCCCATCTTCTTGCGGGGCGGATTTGGACAGGACGGCAACCACGCATGCGCGGATGACGTCCGTTATGCGGCGCCGCTTTTACGCGGGCGACAAGGCCTCGCGCGTGTAGATGACGCGGCCCCGATACTGGGCCATTGTCAGGGCCTGAATCGGTCGGGACCGGGGCCATTCCGCGCCGTCGTGAACCTCGACGGCGTTCATGACGGCGCGGCCATTTTGGCGTGGGAGTGGAGAATCCCGCCCCGAGTTTATTTCTGTCTGTGTTTTCATTCTCCATCGTCTCTGCGCTTTGATTATTCTCCATTATCTTGGGGATTTTAATCTATTTTCCAGGAGTCACTGGAAAAGTTACCGCGGGCTTGTTGCTCCTCACCGAGTAAGGAAACAAAAAATAAAATCTCCAAAACATTATTGTCACTCAGCTGGAATCACCCTGAGCTCAGGAACCATTGGAACCATCCGCACCCCCTGTGACTGAGACCCACACCCAGCAGTTTACAGCTGGCAGGAGGCAGGGAGATGGTGTGAAATTATGGGATGGATCTGTTAGTGATCTTTAATCCCGCAGATTGTCAGCGGGGCCGAGTTTTTCCCGTCAATATTCCGTCCTGGATTGAAGATGGGAAAGATTCTCTCAGTGAAAGTGTGGGTGAAAGTGTGGAGATGGGACATGTTGTCCACATTGTAAAATGACACCTGTCCCCCCTCATAGTCCAGGAAAACCCCGATCTTCCCGGGATTCACACTCGGGGTGAGGGGGGTCGGTGAGGGGGAGGTGGCGGCAGAATAACCAAATCCGGGCCCCAGCCCCAAAATCCAGAATCCAGACTCAGGGATCAGGGAGATTCCCCCTTTCCTGGTCACAGACTCTCGGGCCACTCCCAGCCACCACTCTGTCTTCTCCACCACCCCCACCTCCCAGTAATGTCTCCCTGATGTGAATCCCTCTGATCCCAGGACACAGGGCCAGGAATCAAACCTCTCCGGGGTGTCAGGGAGCATCTGGAACATTGCCTGATAATGGAAGAATATGGAGCTTCCGAGTCTCACACTGGTCCGGTCCTCAGACAGGATGAGCTGGGGATTCGCTGTGTTCAGATCCACAGTCAGAGAGGCTGGAGCTGGGGGAAAGTTAAAATAACACAGTGATTTAGAGAGAGGGGTGGGGAAAAGAGAGAGAGGGGTAGATAGAGCACAAGGGGTAGATGAGGAGGAGGATATTGACGGGAAGGGGTGAGGTTCAGCGGAGCGAGATCAGAGCAGCAGAGCCAGGGAGTGGGTGAAGGGAGAGAGCAGGAAAGGAGAGAGGGAGTGGGTGAATGGAGTGAAAGTGAGGCAGAAGTGGGTGACGGAA
The DNA here is from genome assembly GCF_047496885.1 of Scyliorhinus torazame. Classification (NCBI taxonomy): domain Eukaryota; kingdom Metazoa; phylum Chordata; class Chondrichthyes; order Carcharhiniformes; family Scyliorhinidae; genus Scyliorhinus; species Scyliorhinus torazame. The sequence continues at coordinate 208,806,397 of NC_092720.1, forward strand.
AGCTGGAGGGTTTGAGTGTGGGAGCCGGGTTACAGTGAGATTGGGAGAGGGTCGAGAAAGAAAAAATGCGATAGAAAGAGCAAGAAGATGACAGGGAGTGTAGGAGAGCGAGGTGGAGGAGTAGAGAATGGTAGAAGGGAGAGTGAGGGGAAGAGACAGAGAGAGCAGAAGGGTGAATGCAAAAATTGAAGTGTGAAAGAGAAAGAGGCGGAAGGTTCACAACAGTTGGAGGGTTGTAGGGAATATGGGAGGGTAAGAGAGAGAGTGGGGAGAGAAAATGAGCCAGATGGGATGAGAAAGAAAGTGAAGGGGCAGAGGAGGAAAATGCGAGAGGGGGAAGGGAGAGAGCGGCAGGACGGGAGGGTTGCGGGAGAGGTATAGCGGAATGATGAAGAGTGTATGGGTAGGTGGAAGAGACAATGGAAGGGGCTGACAGAGAGGGTGGGAGGGGGGGAAGGAGATAGAGAGTAGGAGGGAAAGATGTTAGATTGAGCAGAGGGGAGAATGTGAGTGCATGGCAGGGAGAGAGAGATTGTGGGAGTGGCAGAGGTAAGGAGAGCGGATGTTAACAGAGAGAAAGGATGTGGGGATAATAATAGTCAAAGGAAAAGGGGAGAGAGAGAGAGAGAGAGAGAGAGAGAAAGTGCAGGTGGAGGGAAGGGGGAGAAGAAGGAACGCTGTGAGTCAGGAAGAGAGGGTGGGACAGGAGTGGACACAGTAAGATAGCAAGACAGTAGGGAGAGAGTGATAGAGACAGATTTTGAGAAGGAGAGCAGATGGGGAAAGACAAGGTTGTGGAGGGAGGGAGAGGGAACAGAGTGAAGGAGAGAAAGAGCTGGAGAGAGAGAGCGGGTGAGAAGTGATATATCTGCTGAGCAGCGTTTCGATGTCACTGCACAGGTTGTACAATATCCGAGCCTGTAAGATACCAGATAAAAATTACATTGCTAGATCATAAAAATTAGGAGCAAGAGGAGGACATTCAGCCTTACCCTTACACTCTCACTGATATCCTGCTCTTTCTGCTCCTCCACCTTGGCCCCTCGAGCCTGCCCCACCATTCAGTCAGATCATGGCTGATCTGATGGAATATATTTCCTGACCCAGTCACCACTGCTCACTGGGGAAGAGAATCCCAAACACTAACAACCCTCTGACAGCAAACAAATTCTCCTCATCTCAGTCTCAAATGTCAGATCCCTCATTTTAAACTGTCCCTTCATGCTCGACTCCTCCACAAGGGAAACATCCTCTCAGCATCCACCCTCTCAAGTCACCTCAGTGTTTTATATGTTTCAATAAGATCACCTCTCAATCTCCTAAACCCCAATGGGTATCGGCCCAACCTGCTCAACTTTTCATCATAAGATAACCCCTTCACCCCAGGAATCAGGCGACTGAACCTTCTCTGAACTGCTTCTAATGTAATTATATAATTTATTCAGTAAGGAGACCAAAATGGTACAGAATACTCCAGATGTGACCGCATTAAGGCCCGGGATTGCTGCAGCAACAATTGTATATTTTTATATTTTATTGCAATAAACAACATCTCATTTACTTTCCTGATCACTTGCTGCATCTGGGGACTGTTTTGAGATTGTGGTGCCAGGTCACCCAGATCCCTCTGTACGATAGAATCATAGAATTTACAGTGCAGAAGGAGGCCATTCAGCCCATCGAGTCTGCACCGGCTCTTGGAAAGAGCACCCTACCCAAGGTCCACACCTCCACCCTATCCCAATAACCCAGTAACCCCACCCAACACTAAGAGCAATTTTGGACACGAAGGACAATTTATCATGGCCAATCCACCTAACCCGCACACCTTTGGACTGTGGGAGGAAACCGGAGCACCCGGAGGAAACCCACGCACACACGGGGAGGATGTGCAGACTCCGCACAGACAGTGACACAAGCCGGAATCGAACCTGGGACCCTGGAGCTGTGAAGCATTTGTGCTATCCACAATGCTACCGTGCTGCCCACGGTAGAGTTCTGCAGTTTCTCTTGGCACAATGCCAGATCAGACCCCAACTTCATCATAGTCCTGAACAATAACCCCCAAATTTGGCTATGATTAAGCTAAGAAACATTAATTATTTTTGTAAGTCAATCCAGTAAGATTTTAAAATTTAATTCAGAGTACCCAATTCTCTTTTTCAATTAAGGGGCAATTTAGCATGGCCAATTCACCTACCCTGCACACCATTTTGTGGGGGTGAGACCAATGCAGTCACGGGGAGAATATGCAAACTCCACAGGAACAGTGACCCGGGGCCGGGATTAAACCCGGGTCTTCAGCGCCATCAGACAGCAGTGGTCAATCTAGTGAGATCATAAAGTCAGAAGATTCCTTAGTTTGAAACAAACAGAAGAATTATGTGATTCAATGGTCAACAAAGCAGTCAATACTATCTAACGTCTACATCAAAAACAATAGGTAAACACCAATTAACAGGAAAACTATGAAGGAACACACCAAAAACATGGATAGCATGTATAGGGAGGTGGTCACACTGCAGGCTCAGACTCCACAGGGAGGGAATGGGTGACCACCAGGCAGAGCAAGAGAGCGAGGCAGGCAGTGCAGGATTCTCCAGTGGCCATTCCCCTGCAAAACAGATATACTGTTTTGGATAGTGTTGAGGGGAATCACCTCTCAGGGGAAAGCAGCAACAGCCAAATTCGTTGCACCACGGTTGGTTCTGCTGCAGTGGGGAGGAGTAAAAACTGTGGGAATGCAATAGTTATCGGGGATTCAATTGTAAGGGGAATAGATAGGCATTAATCCCCAGCTGCCAATTTTTTCTCACATACTTAACTGCAGACACTTTGCATCATCCTTTGAAGAGTAGAATATTACTTAATTGGAGAGAAATTTCAGAATGCTGGAGTACAGGGGAACTGGTACATTAATCACAAAAGGGGAGCACAAGAACACACAAATTAGGACATTGGTAGGCCATTTGTTTTCGTGAACCTGTCCACAATTCAATAGGAACATGGCTGATCAGAATGTGACTTCAACCCCATTTTCCAGACTATTGAAACTTGAATACTCTGATAGGATCCCCTGGCATCCTCCCTTTTCCAGTGCAGACTCACATCCTCACGATTAAGGAGTCTAATTCCACCTCACATATTAGCTGCCTTTGAACTCATTCTCTTCAAAGTCGCTAGATATTCCTGATGATACACTTTAAGGATCCTTCCTGATGATTCCCTTATTTCCCCTTTCTTTATATTTGCCATTATCATTTTTGATCAGTGGATGCTTAACGGGCATATATCGTTAAGTCAAGCAGAAAAGAGAAGGAAGAATTCAAGAAGTTGCAATACAATATATGGTGTTGTTAGCTTTGGACAGCAAGACCCAGACTTCTCGGCACCCGAGAGATGGGGTGGGACGTGGTTCGATTGATTGGTTGTGGTCAATAAATTGGTCAAAAGGCCGTAATTTGCCCGGTAACAGGTGGTGATTTTCAGAGCCTCAAGGAGCTCAGTTTGAATCCTGGATACTCAGGGGAAGGACCTGCTCTTCTTCTCTCTTGCTCTCCAGAAAGGCCGTGAGTTGATGTATTTCTGAAACTGCAGAGACCTGAATGAGTCAACAGCGAAAACCATTCCAGGTTGAATACAGAAACCTGGACCTGAAAGCTTACTTTGAAGGAAAATCGGCTGAAAGACAACCATCTGAAACAAAGACTCTTTTTCCCCTTATTAGTTTCACCCCTCTTGCGTTTGTCTTGTGGTGTGTGTTGAGGGTGTAGGCACTCAAAGTGGTTAAAAGTAATTGTGTTTAAATTTACTAACTTGGTAACTGTAATAATTGGAAAGCCAAGGGCCAAAGAATTCAGGTATCTTTCTAAGAATTGTTGGTTATTTAAATTGTGTTGTGACTACGGGTCAAGTGGGGCTGGAATTGACCACCCACCAGTCCAGGGTGTCATAACAACGTTGATAAATGGTTTTGCAGAATTCCGAAAGTCCAGTTTCCTCAAGAATTTGATTTCCCATTTAGAGATTGGTGCTCTATTCCTCCGGTTATACAGACCTCTTCGCTTCTTTGACACATGGTGCTGATGGTTTTAAACACATTCCCAGAGGAACCCGCAGAAAGAAACACATGAGAATAGGGAGGCTCCAGGGATTAACAACGGGAAATATGAAAATCTAATCTGGGAATTTGGAGACCCATTTGTCCATTCGCAGGTGGATTTATAATCATGAAAAATTAATATCAGAGTTTTACCTGGGTTAATGAAGTTTAGCATTTCTCTCCATGTTGTGTACTGTAAAGGACCGTTGAACTTTCCAATGAGTAGGGTGGTATCAGATACTGAAAGTGACGGATCGACATCACTCATTCTGTAAATAATAAGCAGCTCGTCATTAATCATTCCTTGTTAGAAATTTTAATTTATGTAAGAAACTATTTGAATGATCCAGCTGTCCCAACATTCCCAAATATCAGCACTTTTCACCCAAGTGTGAAAGTAAAATGATAATTTCAGTTTGATAAAGGAGCAAAAGAGAACTTGGAAATGCAGGAGCAGAGAATGCAAACACCCATGTCCAGAAAAAGATTCATCATCGGATAACAGATTAATTACCAAGACATTGCACACACTCAGAAGATACACACAATCCTCTGAGACTGAGCTGCTCTAATTCTGGCCGCTTGACTATCTTTGATTTCAGTCACTCAGCTATTGGTGGCTGGGCCTTCAGATGTCGGATTGCTAAACTCTGGAAATTCCTCCCTAAAATCTTCCCCTCCCAGCTTCTCCTTTAAGACAAGCTCTTAAAAACTTGCTCCAGGATCGGTGTTAATATCTCTTGTTGTGATCTGTCTCAGTTTTTTCCCCCAAAGTTCTTACGCTCCTATTCAACACCTTGGGATTTGTAAAATGTTAAATGTGCTACATAAATACAAATTGTTCTTGTTGTGTTGTTATCGGGACAGAACAAGGTTGTATTATAGTATAAAAATAGAACGCGGTTCTCCTTTCTTGAGCCCTTCAGGAGCTGTGCAGGTGTTTGAATGACTCACACCTGGGAACATGGACCGTGTGTCTCTCTCAGGGTCAGTGGGAAGGACACTATCTCACAGGCAGTTTGCAGCCTGTAAACCAGGACTGCGGGTCATGGTTGTGCTATTTACAAGTCACCGTGTCAATTAATACAATATTGGGAGCAGTTATTAATCACGGTCTTAAAATTTGTTTTGACAATGAAAACACTCATCTGGGAATCATTGTCATCCAAATAATGAACCTTTTAAAATATAATTGTGGAACTGTAAGCAGGAGAGAAATTCACTAAAATCCAAAATAACCCAATTCTGAGTTATTGTTAAATATCAAACTCTGCAGAATTTGAGTAAAGAGCATGTCCTACCTTCTCTTCCGAGAAACTCCCATCTGAAATAAATAAATCACAAACAATGAGGATGATAGTAACAGATTTCAGGAGGAGATAGGATGGTGAAATGAACAGACACTGGGCTGATCTGATTTCACACGGACGCATGAACTGATGCATTTTGAAAGGAAGAATGAGGGAAACCAAAATAAACTAAATACTACAATTTTAAGGGAATACAAGGACAGAGATATCTGGAGGACTGAGTTCACAAATATTCAAGATAATTGCAAGGAGGGAAATTTATTTTGCCAGTGAAATTTAATGATCTGGAAGTGCTGGCTGAAATTGTGGAGAAAACAGATTCATTGGTAATCTTCAGAAGGGATTTGGAGATATATTTGTGTTGGGTACAATTGCCCCCGATCAGGGTAAAGAGCCGGGACAGTGGAACTAACTGGGGAGCTTTCACTGACCGGGCACAGACAAAATGGAGAGAATTGTTTCCCCCTGTGCTGTAGAATTGATGATATTCAGATGACCTTTGTGTCAGATACTGGAACTCAACATCAATCCCGCTCACAGAGACAGTGGCTGGGATTCTATGTTGGCCGACGCTGCATTCGGGAAAAGCGATTGGGTGGAGAATAGCAGGTGAAACAAGAATTGTGGCTTGCACCGGTTGCCTGACAGAATGCCACGCAGCATTATTACGGTCTGAAATGCACTTGCCATAAACTCAGTTGGAATATCATTCGCAGGCTTGACCCAGTATTCACCGGGGCCTCCACGATGCTCCGCCTCCGCTGGGAGGAATTAGCGACGGCGAGTTTCCCTTGTGGTTTTAAAAATCGGGGAACAGGCGCCGTGGCTGTTGAGGGAGAGAGAGGTATGACAGGCAAAGGCGCGACCATGGGCTGCCAGTCCTGCACTGACAGGGCTGGCTGTGAGGGAGGGGGGTGGGAGGGGGGGGGGGGGGGGGTGGTGCCTGCCAGGCCCAGAGGGGTGACCAGGGGAGGCCACAGACCCACACAGGAGACCCAGTACAACGGTACCCATGCAATGACCAGGGGAGTGGTGCTTTAGAATCCTGAAGGTGGGTTCAGGTGCCTGGACCGTTCTGGAGGAGCCGTCCATTATGGCGCTAGGAGGGTCTCGCACATCGTGGTAGCCTGTGGTGTCCTTCACAACATCACGTAGCAGACGATCACGTGCTGGAAGAGGAGGATGAATGCCAGGCCTCGTCAGGTGAGGTTGATGCAGGGGAGGGCGAGGTGGGCAGGACGTGGGGCCTGGGCAGGCACAGGAGGCCATACAATGTTTGGGCCAGGACCGGCATGCACACGACACACCAATTGCTTCCGGATTCACCGACTAGGGGTCGCTGACCAGCAGCACGATAACCACTTCCCACCCCCACCCTCCGGCCGACCACCTCTCCGATGTCCACCCTCCCTGTGCCACATCTCGCACCCCCATAAGGAGTGGAGGAGGCCTGCTGCAGTTCCCGCCCTGTGACATGGTCCCCTTTGGTGACAATCCTCTTCAGCGACCAGGCCTGGATTGGCCCAGCAGTCGCTGAGGTGTCCCAAGTGGCATGGTGCCACCCACTTCTGCCCACCGGATGCGGCAAGGCTGGGGGGGGGGGGTAGGAGGGGGGGGGGGGGGGGGAGAAAAGACAGGGTGGGGGGGGGGGTGGAGTCCGAGATGCTGAGGTGATCCGACACAACTCCTGCGGGAGTCACCGGCACGGGCTCCATTGCCTCTGCCTCCTCCTCCCTTCCGGGTGCCGGATGGCTCCTGGGCTATTCAGGGATGGGGGATGGGGGGTGGACCGGAGCCAACCCCTGAGGCTCCCCCACCATCTGCCAGTCCTGGAGACCCACTCCTGTCTCGACCACAGTCTCAATGCTCACGGCCATGGAGCTCAGTGAGTGGGTCACCTCCTTCTGGGACTGTGCCACATCATCCAGTGACTGTTCCATCTCCCTCTGAGACTGTGCCACATCAGCCAGTGACTGTGCCATCTCCCTCTGAGACTGTGCCACATCAGCCAGTGACTGTGCCATCTCCCTCTGGGACTGTGCCACCTCCCTCCGAGACTGGCTCAGGTTGGCCAGCGCATGGACAATGTCACCGACACCCTCAGCTGTGACCCGCTGTGAATGGGCCAAGCTCTCGAGTGTCACTGCAATGTCCAGGTGGCTCATGTACATGGCTGGCTGTGACAGGCCCGCTCTGTCCTGTGCCTCAGCCACCACCCGCACAGAGTGCCCCAGGCCTTGGACATCCTGACCCATGGCCAATACCTTCACCCCAAGGCCTTCACTGTGGATGTCGCCCCTGTTGGCCTGGTGGCATGCATGGTCGGCACCACCTCCTGCCCCTGCAGGTGGCTGGACTCCTCCAAGTGGACCTGCAGACGCTAGATGGTCGCTGACACCCCCTAATGTCGTCCCTGGCTCTGTGTCTGCACCTCCAGCATCGATGGTACTGCCCTTTCCAGAAGCCTGAAACCCATCTGGACGGCAGCTAGTCCCTGGGCTCAGGGCGCCCTTCGACTGACTGCCCCTCCCTCTGATGTACTGGAGCAGCTGTGTGGTGTGCAACAGATAGTGCCCCAGGAGCATCTTCCCTATTGTGCCCAACCGAGGCAAGTGTCTCTGGGATGGTGGAGGGTCTTGGAGATGCTGTAACGGGAAGTCAGTGTCATCCCCGGACTGGTGCTCTGGGGTGTCTTGAGCTGTGGTTTTGGAGCTCTCTTCTGTGCCCATGTCCTCCTCGTCGCGGGTATCAGCTCGAGGTGGAGGTCGGGGTCACCATAAGGGCCCGCCTCATCACCGGGTGATCCTGCAAGACCCAAGACATGACGCATGATTTGGATCGCAGGTTTGTGTGGTGGGTGGTGGTGAGGAACTGGCGAGTGGGTTGTGACATGTGCCATGGGGACTTGCAACTCAGCAAGGGCTCACTTGCTCGCCCAATGCCGACCTCTGCCTCAGAGACTGTCCTCTCACCGGGCCTATCAACCAGGTCCAGTGCCTGGTGCTCCACTGCGGTGAGGTGCCGCAGGTCCGGCGGTCCCCTCCGTTCTTCTCTCTCCCGGCGGTTGTGGGGCGCTTCCCCCTGTCGTGGGTGAGGGGGACAGAAAGCGCGCTGTGTCAGGCCGTCGGATGCCTGCAGCACAAGTGGTGGCAGCTGGTGGCCTTCGTGGCCAAGGCACCCAGCTATGGAGGCTGATATGGGTGCTGACATGTGGTGCCAGTGCCAGGGAGGGGAGTGTGCACACTGCCGGCGTGGTACAGGGTAGCCCGCCTCTCCTCCACAGAGTCCAACAGGGTCTGCAGACCTGCAGGCGCCGTTCTCCATGCTGGCATCTAGTTGGCTGGGAGGAGTGTATGTGAGGAGTGGAGTGCTAATTTGTGGCTGCAGCTTGTCAGCCTCTCGAGTCTAAATTCTGCCCCCGGCGAATCAAACAGCATTTTTCATTGGAATCGCTCCTGTTCCGCGTGGTCCCAGTGCAAGCCCATTAACAGTTGATGAATTGGTCCGGGATCAGAGGCAATTTTGTGGGAGTTCAGGGATTCTCTCCTGGCATCAGCACTTTGGGCTGGATTCTCCAAGATTGCGGCTAAGTGCCGACATCGGCGTGGAAATTATGGCATTTTACGACGCCAAAATCGGCGCCAAACCCTCACCGATTCCGGGCCTGGTGAGGAGCGAGCAGCGATGCCGGGTAAAACCCCCGACTTTGCCTGCAGATACGGGTGGAGAATTGCTGGGTTCGTGGCTGCACATGCAGCGGTCGTGCCGTGCGACATGGTGCCGACCATGTGCCGATCCGGCCTGCCCGATAATGTCTCCCTGTAACCCCCCTCGCCACCCCCTGACTATCCCCCACCAGTCCCCCCAGCTGCCGAAGCCACCCCGGCCAGTGGAATCGCTCCCCACCCAGTGGAACCGCTGTGGTGCCGCTGGACACAGTCCGCAGCCGCCACACAAGGTTGATGAAGCATCAGACCACAAGTAATCCACAGCATTGGGAAGTCGGCCCTTCGGGGCCGGAGCATCAGGGGACAGCCTTCAGGTAACGTCCAGAGGCCGTCCCAACGGCCTGCGGCGTAATACCCATTGACGCCGTTTTTGAGGGGGCGGAGGAGCCGAAGACAGGCGCCCCCCTGATTAGGTCAGAAAAAGGGATTCTCCGCCCAATCGTCGTTTACGATATCAACGTCCGGCTCCGGAGAATCCCGCGCCATGTCCCTGAAAGGGAGAATCCAGCTCAGCGAGTCTGAAACCCACCGGATTGGACACGCCCACACACTCAACATGGAAATCAAGCTGAATTACAATGTCAATTCCAGGATAAAATTACACCAAAGTAGTAATTGATAATTCCAATCAAGTGTCCAGTTTGGGACAACTCATGTATGGGAATTTCCGGTATTCCTGAGATTCTGCAGACAGTGTGGAGGCGGTTAGTTCAGTGTCAAAACAGAACATTCCAGAAATTGACATAAAGTCACTTTAGTTCTTTCCTGCTTTTTAAAGTAAATTCTATATTAATTTCACAATTATCATCAGTTACTTTGTGACTGTGAAGTTTCACTGAACTGACCCGCAATATATTCCCTCACCTTCAGAAATATCAGCTCGTCTTTTTGCTCCATCTGTTTCTGCAACTTGGAGAGTTTCTCCTCAATAGAATTTAAATTCTCCTGAATCTCTCGGAGGTTTTTCTCCATTGGTTCTAGAATCCTCTCCTCTTCTTCCCGGAGATCTCTGAGTAAACGCTGCTCTTTCTCAGTGAGAATCTGGTGCATTTTACTGAACTCGGATGTGATGTGGGACTGCAGATTATTTGACTGTTTCTACCAAATGAAATGTGAAACATAATTAATGTCGCGCGATAAAGGGAACAAAACTAACCGAGATCCCAGAATATCAGCACAGGGAGACCTTACCCTAACTTCAGAAATCTTCCCTTTCTGTTTCAGTTCCGTTTCTAGAACCGCCGATTTCTTCAATGTGAGAGAATCTAAGGAAGATTTCAGCTGATTCTGGGATTGGAAGAAAACAATATGGAAGAATTTTTTTGGAACTCCACATTGCAATAAAATAATTAGCTGATAAAATATTTTCCCTTTTACCTTGTAGATTTCAGCAGCTTCTTTAATCGGCAGGAAGTGGTGCCCTCTGTGTTGCTCCGCAGTCACACAAGTGTAACAGATCAATTTCTTGTCAGTTTCACAAAACAGCTTCAGTTCTTCCTGATGTTCCTCACAGTGAACTTTACTTTCCTTCTTTTTCGGATTCAGCTTTAATTTTCGAGCTTTCTCGGCCAGACTCGCTAAGGGCCGATTAATCCTGAGGTTTCTTTCCGGAAACTCCTCTCTACATTCCGGGCAGGAGAATTTCTCCTTTTCCCAACACTGGGAGATACAGGAGCGGCAGAAATTGTGTCCACAATCCAGTGTTACCGGATCAGTGAAGAACTCAAGACAAATGGGGCAAATTGTCTCCTCAATCCAACTCTCTGCTTGTTGTCTGGAAGCCATATTCACACTCAGCACTTCCTGAATCAACCCGCTTTCAGTTTCGATCGTCCTGTCAGACACACCCAGGTCAGTGATTTCCCAATTACCCACAGGTTTCCGTTCTCGTGACTTTCTCACCGAAGAGACAAGAAAGTGCCGTCTGAAGGGTAACGGAGCGGAATGATTGAACTCTTTCGGGGGCGGGTTGTGCAATGGGGGAGGCGGCGGAGATGGAGATTCCATTGCACTCTTCTCCAATCTGAACTCGCTGCCGATTATAAACCCTCTCGAAACTCGGTGTGAGATCCAGATCCAGAAACTGATTCGTGTGAATGTTTTCAGCGGCTGACATTAAAGCAAAAAATATCATAAAAGCCAAGAAGCTATTACACACAACAGGTACAGGGAAGATATTTGGAGGGTTCAACCTGTGAAATTTGATTTTTAGAAAGATAAACGCGGATTTATATATATATTTATGGATCCCTCACGGGACTCTGACACAGGGAAACATCAATTGATGAAGGAAGATTTGAAGTGGAATCTCTCCTCCAATATTCGGCAGACTTTCTTTTTACAAATATTTTTGGTCAATAAATTGTCAATTTTACAACATTCAGAAAGGACCAACAAATGTAAACATTTGTTATAAAACTATCCCACTCCCCAGCCCCACCTTTCCTTATGTATCCAACACCCCCTCCCCCCTCCTCCGACCAGCTCATTGAAGGTAATGAACGGCACCCAGCTCAGGTAGACCCCCTACTTCCATTCTCTAATGAACGGCACCCAGCTCAGGTAGAACCCCTAATTCCATTCTCTAATGGAGGACTGATTGTTTTCCAACTGCAGCAACTCTGCCAAGTCACCCAGCCATGCCTCAGCTGTAGGTGGCACTGATGCCCTCCACCCGAGCAAAACCCACCTCCAGGCTATCAGAGAGGCGAAGGCCGAGACGTCACAGCCTTCTTCCCCCCCCTGCACCCCCGGCAAGTCCGACACTCCAGTGATCACCACCATGGGGCACGGCTCTACTCTCACCCCCAGAATCTCCAATCACCACCATGGGGCACAGCTCTACTCTCAAACCCAGAATCTCCGATCACCAACATGGGGCATGGCTCTACTCACCCCCAGAATCTCCGATCATCATATGGGGCACGGCTCTACTATCACCCCCAAAATCTCCGATCACCACCATGGGGCATGGCTCTACTATAACCCCCAGAACCTCCGACCACCTCCATGGGCACGGCTCTACTCTAACGCCCAGAATCTCCGATTACCACCATGGGGCACGGTTCTACTCTCACCCCAGAATCTCCGATCACCACCATGGGGCACGGTTCTACTCTCACCCCAGAATCTCCGATCACCACCATGGGGCATGGCTCTACTCACCCCCAAATCTCCGATCACCAACTTGGGGCACGGCTCTACTCTAACCCCCAGAATCTCCGATCACCACCATGGGGCATGGCTCTACTCTCACCCCCAGAATCTCCGATTACCACCATGGGGCATGGCTCTACTCTCACCCCCAGAATCTCCGATCACCACCATGGGCACGGCTCTACTCACACCTCCAGAATCTCCAATCACCACCATGGGGCATGGCTCTACTCACCCCCAAATCTCCGATCACCAACTTGGGGCACGGCTCTACTCTAACCCCCAGAATCTCCGATCACCACCATGGGGCACGGCTTAACACTAACACCCAGAATCTCCGATTACCACCATGGGGCACGGTTCTACTCTCACCCCAGAATCTCCGATCACCACCATGGGGCATGGCTCTACTCACCCCCAGAATCTCCGATTACCATCATGGGGCACGGCTCTACTCTCACCCCCAGAATCTCCGATCACCACCATGGGGCATGGCTCTACTCTCACCCCCAGAATCTCCGATCACCACCATGGGGCATGGCTCTACTCTCACCCCCAGAATATCCGATCACCACCATGGGGCACGGCTCTACTCTAACCCCCAGAATCTCCGATCACCACCATGGGGCATGGCTCTACTCTCACCCCAGAATCTCCGATCACCGCCATGGAGCACGGCTCTACTCTCACCCCAGAATCTCCGATCACCACCATGGGGCACGGCTCTACTCTAACCCCCAGAATCTCCGATCACCACCATGGGGCACGGCTCTACTCACACCTCCAGAATCTCCAATCACCACCATGGGCACGGCTCTACTCTCACCCCCAGAATCTCTGATCACCACCATGGTGCATGGCTCTACTCTCACCCCCAGAATCTCCAATCACCACCATGGGCACGGCTCTACTCTCACCCCCAGAATCTCTGATCACCACCATGGTGCATGGCTCTACTCTAACCCCCAGAATCTCCGATCACCACCATGGGGCACGGCTCTACTCTCACCCCCAGAATCTCCGATCACCACCATGGGGCACGGCTCTACTCTCACCCCCAGAATCTCTGATCACCACCATGGTGCATGGCTCTACTCACCCCCAGAATCTCCGATCATCATATGGGGCACGGCTCTACTCTCACCCCCAGAATCTCTGATCACCACCATGGGGCACGGCTCTACTCTCACCCCCAGAATCTCTGATCACCACCATGGTGCATGGCTCTACTCTCACCTCCAGAATCTCCGACATTGTTTGGAAGAAGGAAGCCCAGGACTTAACCAACTTAGGGCAGAACCAAAACGTAGAGGGTGGGATTCTCCATTTGGGATACTAAGTGTTGATGTTGGGACTGAATTGATGGACTTCTGCAAAAACAACGTTGGCGCCAGTCCCGGAGCAAATTCATGAACCGTAATGGGCTAACACCGACGGCATGTGGAACTCAAGTGAATCCAATGAAAAATGGCGTCCGTTTTGCTGGGGTCGGCATTGACATTCGAGAGGCTGGCAAACTGTATGGGGCAGTATAGGTGCAGGGATGTGGTCTGGGCGGGACAGTGGGTGCTGGGATGTGGTGTAGGGTGGGCAGTGGGATGTGGGCAGGGCGGGGCAGTGGGTGCTGGGATGTAGTCTGGGCGGGGCAGTGGGTGCTGGGATGTGGTGTAGGGTGGGCAGTGGATGCTGGGATGTGGGCAGGGCGGGGCAGTGGGTGCTGGGATGTGGTGTAGGGTGGGCAGTGGGTGCTGGGATGTGGGCAGGGCGGGGCAGTGGGTGCTGGTGCAGTTAGCACTTCACCATCCCGCACCCTCAACTGCCCCCCCCTCACCCCCCCCCCCCACACACACACACATCCCAGCCAACAAGATGGCAACCCGATGAGCGGACCTGAAGACCATGCTGGGCGCTGTGGAGGAGAGGTGGGACACCCTGTACCTTGGGGGGGGGGGGGGGGAGAAGAAGGCTGCCGTCCACCGTGTCTGGGCACAGGTGGGTCATAAGCACCGTGGGCCCCACCTCCAGGACTGGCCAGCAGTGCCGTTAAAAACTGCATATCCTGCTCAGGGCAGCCTGGGTGAGAAATCAGCCCTGTGCCCCTGGCACTAACCCCCGTCCTACACCTGTAACCCCCCCTCCACCACCCAGAGGTGGAAAGAACCCTACACCACATCCCAGCACCCACTCTGCCCCACCCTGCACCAAATCCCAGCATCCATACTGCCCCACCCTGCCCACATCCCAGCACCCACACTGCACCACCCTGCGCCAAATCCCAGCATCCATACTGCCCCACCCTGCCCACATCCCAGAGCCCACCCTGCCCAAATCCCAGAACCCACACTGCCCCACCCTGCCCACATCCCAGAACCCACACTGCCCCACCCTGCCCACATCACAGCACCTATACTGCCCCATCCAGACCACATCCCAGCACCCACACTGCCCCACCCTGCCCACATCACAGCATCTATACTGCCCCATCCAGACCACATCCCAGCACATATACTACCCCGCCCTACCCACATCCCAGCACACACTGCCCCACCCTACACCACATGCCAGCACCCACACTGCACCACCCTGCCCACATCCCAGCACCCACACTGTCCCACCCTGCCCACATCCCAGCACCCACACTGCCCCACCCTGCCCACATCACAGCACCCACACTGCCCCATCCAGACCACATCCCAGCACACACTGCCCCGCCCTACCCACATCCCAGCACACACTGCCCCACCCTACACCACATCCCAGCACCCACACTGCCCCACCCTGCCCACATCACAGCACCTATACTGCCCCACCCAGACCACATCCCAGCACACACTGCCCCGCCCTACACCACATCCCAGCACCCACTGCCCCACCCTGCATCACATCCCAGCACCCACTGCCCCACCCAGACCACATCCCAGCACCCACTGCCCTGCCCTGACCACATCCCAGCGCCAACTGCCCCACCCTACACCACATCCCAGCACTCACTGCCCCACCCAGACCACATCCCAGCACCCACTGCCCCGCCCTGCCCACATCCCAGCACCAACTGCCCCACCCTGCCCACATCCCAGCACCCATACTGCCCCACCCTTCCCACATCCCAGCACCCACTGCCCAGCCCTGCCCACATCCCAGAACCCACTGCCCCGCCCTGCCCACATCCCAGCACCCACTGCCCCGCCCTGCCCACATCACAGCACCCACTGCCCCACGTCCCAGCACCCACTGCCCCGCCCTGCCCACATCCCAGCACCCACTGCCCACCCTACACCACATCCCAGCACCCACTGCCCCGCTCTACCCACATCCCAGCACCCACTGCCCACCCTACACCACATCCCAGCACCCACTGCCCCGCCCTGCCCACATCCCAGCACCCACTGCCCACCCTACACCACATCCCAGCACCCACTGCCCCGCTCTGCCCACATCCCAGCACCCACTGACCACCCTACACTACATCCGAGCACCCACTGTCCCACCCTGCCCACATCACAGCACCTATACTGCCCCATCCAGACCACATTGCAGCACCCACTGCCCCGCCCTGCCCACATCCCAGCACCCACTGCCCCGCCCTGCCCACCCTACACCACATCCCAGCACCCACTGCCCCGCTCTGCCCACATCCCAGCACCCACTGCCCACCCTACACCACATCCCAGCACCCACTGTCCCACCCTGCCCACATCACAGCACCTATACTGCCCCATCCAGACCACATCACAGCACATATACTACCCCGCCCTACCCACATCCCAGCACACACTGCCCCACCCTACACCACATCCCAGCACCCACACTGCCCCACCCTGCCCACATCACAGCACCTATACTGCCCCACCCAGACCACATCCCAGCACACACTGCCCCGCCCTACACCACATCCCAGCACCCACTGCCCCACCCTACACCACATCCCAGCACCCACTGCCCCACCCAGACCACATCCCAGCACCCACTGCCCCGCCCTGCCCACATCCCAGCACCAACTGCCCCACCCTGCCCACATCCCAGCACCCATACTACCCCGCCCAGCCCACATCCCAGCACCCACTGCCCAGCCATGCCCACATCCCAGAACCCACTGCCCCGCCCTGCCCACATCCCAGCACCCACCCTACACCACATCCCAGCACCCACTGCCCCGCCCTGCCCACATCCCAGCACCCACTGCCCACCGTACACCACATCCCAGCACCCACTGCCCACCCTACACCACATCCCAGCACCCACTGCCCCGCTCTGCCCACATCCCAGCAACCACTGCCCACCCTACACCACATCCAAGCACCCACTGCCCACCCTACACCACATCCCAGCACCCACTGCCCACCCTACACCACATCCCAGCACCCACTGCCCCGCTCTGCCCACATCCCAGCACCCACTGCCCACCCTACACCACATCCCAGCACCCACTGTCCCACCCTGCCCACATCACAGCACCTATACTGACCCATCTAGACCACATTGCAGCACCCATTGCCCCGCCCTGCCCACATCCCAGCACCCACTGTCCCACCCAGCCCACATCACAGCACCTATACTGCCCCATCCAGACCACATACCAGCACCCACTGCCCCGCCCTGCCCACATCCCAGCACCCACCCTACACCACATCCCAGCACCCACTGCCCCGCCCAGACCACATCCCAGCACCCACTGCCCCGCCCAGACCACATCCCAGCACCTATACTGCCCCATACAGACCACGTCCCAGCACCTATACGACCCTGCCCTGCCCATATCCCAGCACCCCCTGCCCCGCCCTGCCCACATCCCAGCACCCCCTGTCCCGCCCTGCCCACATCCCAGAACACACTGCCCCGCCCTTCCCACATCCCAGAACCCACTGCCCCACCCTACACCACATCCCAGCACCCACTGCCCCGCCCTGCCCACATCCCAGCACCCACTGCCCATCCTACAACACATCCCAGCACCCACTGCCCCGCCCAGACCACATCCCAGCACCCACTGCCCCACCCTGCCCACATCACAGCACCTATACTGCCTCATCTGGACCACGTCCCAGCACCCACTGCCCCGCCCTGCCCACATCTCAGCACCCACTGCCCACCCTACACCACATCCCAGCACCCACTGCCCCGCCCAGACCACATCCCAGCACCCACTGCCCCACCCAGCCCACATCACAGCACCTATACTGCCCCATCCAGACCACATCCCAGCACCCACTGCCCCGCCCTGCCCACATCCCAGCACCCACTGCCCACCCTACACCACATCCCAGCACCCACTGCTCCGCCCAGGCCACAGCCCAGCACCCACTGCCCCGCCCAGACCACATCCCAGCACCTATACTGCCCCATACAGACCACATCCCAGCACCTATACTACCCTGCCCAGACCACATCCCAGCACCCACTGCCCCGCCCTGCCCACGTCCCAGCACCCATACTACCCTGCCCTGCCCACATCCCAGCACCAACTGCCCCGTCCTGCCCACATCCCAGCACCCATACTACCGTGCCCTGCTCACATCCCAGCACCAATTTGCCCCGCCCTACACCACATCCCAGCACCCACTGCCCCGCCCTGCCACATCCCAGCACCCATACTACCCTGCCCAGATCACATCCCAGCACCCATACTATCCCACCCTACACCACATCCCAGCACCCACTGCCCCGCCCTACACCACATCCCAGCACCCACTGCCCCACCCAGACCACATCCCAGTACCCACTGCCCCGCCCTGCCCACATCCCAGCACCCACTGCCCCGCCCTGCCCACATCCCAGCACCTATACTACCCCGCCCTGCCCACATCCCAGCACCCACTGCCCACCCTACACCACATCCCAGCACCCACTGCCCCACCCAGACCACATCCCAGCACCCACTGCCCCGCCCTGCCCACATCCCAGCACCCATACTACCCTGCCCAGATGACATCCCAGCACCCATACTATCCCACCCTACACCACATCCCAGCACCCACTGCCCCACCCTGCCCACATACCAGCACCCATACTCATAGATTATCATAGAATTTACAGTGCAGAAGGAGGCCATTCGGCCCATCGAGTCTGCACCGGCTCTTGGAAAAAGCACCCTAACCAAGGTCAACACCTCCACCCTATCCCCATAACCCAGTAACTCCACCCAACACTAAGGGCAATTTTGGACACTAAGGGCAATTTATCATGGCCAATCCACCTAACCCTCACATCTTTGGACTGTGGGAGAAAACCGGAGCACGCAGAGGAAACCCACGCACACACGGGGAGAATGTGCAGACTCCGCACAGACAGTGACCCAATCCGAAATCGAACCTGGGACCCTTGAGCTGTGAAGCAATTGTGCTATCCACAATGCTACCATACTGCCCCACCCTACACCACATCCCAGCACCCACTGCCCCACCGTACACCACATCCTAGCACCCACTGCCTCACACTGCACCATATCCCAGCACCCATACTGCCTCACCCTGCCCATATCCCAGCACCCACTGCCCTGTCCTACACCGCATCCCAGCACCCATACTGCCCCACCCTGCCCATATCCCAGCACCCATACTGCCCCGCCCTGCCCACATCCCAGCACCCATACTGCCCTGCCCTGGCCACAACCCAGCACCTATATTGCCCCACCCTGGCCACAAAGGCCACCAGGTGTCACCCCAGTGCTACACGCATCTGACTGTCTAATACTTTGCGCTTTCTGTCTCCGCACCGAGAAGGCAGTGCGCAACCGTAGAGAGAGAGCATGAAGACCAGAAGGGGACTGCCGGATTTGCAACCCCTGACCATCGCGGAGCGGCAGGCACTGGATCTGGTTGGTGGGCCCAGAGACAGGGCAGTTGCCAAGGTGGATGTTGGCATCAGGCGATCAAGGGAGCCCCCGCTGAGTGCACGGTCCCTATGGCACGACTCCAAACCACCCTCTCACAACCTCCACATCAGCCCAGCACCACACCCACACCACTCGGGTATCCTGAGGGAGGGGGAGGTGATGGGGCCCTTGCCAGTGACTCAGACTCAGCAGGACTGGAACCGATGTCCTGCGGGTGAGGGGGGGGGGTGGAAGAGAATGTTTGCTAGTGCTATTGGGGAGGGTTTAAACTAATGTGGCAGGAGGATGGGAACCGATGCAGGAAGTCGGAGGGAAGTGAAATGGGGCCAGAAATTAAAAAGCAGTAAGGGGGAATGTATAAGGCAAAGAAGCCAGAGTCAAAAATCAAAAAGGTCCACAGTACAGGGTACAGTGACTGAGGAGAGTGTGGAAAGGGAGGTGGGCAATGCGGGATTGAGGGTGGTGTACCTAAATGCACGCAGTATACGGAACAAGGAAAATGAGCATGTTGCACACATTGAAATTGGCCGGTATTATGTTGTGGGCATCACAGAGATGTGGCTGCAAGGGGATTAGGGCTGGGATCTAAATCTCCAAGGATATATGTCCTATCGAAAGGACAGGCAGATGGGCAAAGGGGGCGGGGTTGCATTGTTAGTAAGGAATTAAATTAAATCGATAACAAGGAGTGATATAGGATCAGAAGGCATAGAATCTGTGTGGGTAGAGTTGAGGAATTGCAAAGATAAAAAAGACCCTGATGGGAGTTATGTACAGACCCCCTAGCAGTAGTCAGAAGGTGGGGCAGAAAATAAATCAGGAGGTAGAAAAGGCATGTAAAACAAGGCAATATTACAATAATCATGGGGGACTTCAATATGCAGGAGGACTGGGAAAATCAGGTTGGTAGTGGATCCCAAGAAATGGAGTTTGTGGAATATCTAAGAGATAGTTTTTTGGAGCAGCTTGTGACAGAGCCAACTGGGGAACAGGTAATTCTGGATTTGGTGATGTGTAATGAGGCAGGCTTCAATAGGGAACTTAAGGTGAAGAAACCCTTAGGGAGCAGTGACCACAATATGATAGAATTTACCCTGCAGTTTGAGAGGGAGAAGCTGCAATCAGATGTAACAGTATTACAATTTAATACGGATAACTACAAAGACATGAAGGAGGAGCTGTCCAGTGTTGATTGGAAAAGGAGCCTAGCAGGGAAGACAATGGAACAACAATGGCAGGCGTTTTGGGGGGTTATTAGTGAGGCACAACAGAAATTCATCCCAAGGAGGAGGAAGCATGCTAAGGGGAGGCCAAGGCATGCATGGCTGACGAGGGATGTTAAGGACAGCATAAAGGCTAAAGAAAAAGCATACAAAGTGGCGATCATTA
The DNA here is from genome assembly GCF_047496885.1 of Scyliorhinus torazame. Lineage (NCBI taxonomy): Eukaryota > Metazoa > Chordata > Chondrichthyes > Carcharhiniformes > Scyliorhinidae > Scyliorhinus > Scyliorhinus torazame. Next base: position 208,826,914 of record NC_092720.1, read on the forward strand.
GTGGGAAACCAGAGGAGTGGGAAGCCAAGGGGGGAGAAGATGAAGTATGAGTGCAAGCTAGCTAGTAATATAAAGGAAGATAGGAAGAGATTTTTTTCAATATATAAAAGGTAAAAGAGAGGCAAAAATAGACATTGGACCACCAGAAAATGTGGCTGGAGAAGTAATAATAGGAAACGGCAGATTAACTGAATTGTTACTTTGCATCAGTCTTCACAGTGGAAGACACCAATGGGATGTCAGAGCTCCAGGCGAACCAGGTGGCAGAGGGGAGTACAGTGACCATTACTAAGGAGATGATTCTGGGGAAACTGAAAGGTCTGAAGGTGGATAAGTCACCTGGACCAAATGGACTACACCCCAGGGTTCTAAAAGAGATAGCTGAGGAAATTGTGGAGACATTAGTGATAGATCTTTCAGGAATCACTGGAGGCAGGAAGGTCCCAGAGGACTGGAAGGTGGCTAATGTAACACCACTGTTTAAGAAGGAGAGGCAGAAGACGGGAAATTATAGGCCGGTTAGCCTGACTTCAGTCATTGGTAAGATTTTAGAGTCTGTTATTAAAGATGAGATCGCAAAGCACTTGGAAGTGCATGGTAACATAGGACTGAGTCAGCACGGCTTTTTCAAAGGGAGGTCGTGTCTGACAAATCTGTTAGAGTTCTTTGAGGAGGTAACAAGGAAGTTAGACAAAGGAGACCAGTGGACGTGATTTATTTAGATTTCCAGAATGCCTTTGACCAGGTGCCGCATAGGAGACTATTAAATAAGTTAAGAGCTCATGGTGTTCAGGGTAAGATCCTGGCATGGATAGAGGATTGGCTGACTGGCAGAAGGCAGAGAGTGGGGATAAAGTTTTTTTTTTTTTTCAGGATGTCAGCCAGTGACTAGTGGTGTGCCTCAGGGGTCTGTGCTGGGGCCACAGCTTTTTACAATGTATATTAATGATCTGGGAGAAGGTACTGAAGGCACTGTTGCTAAGTTTGCAGATGACACAAAGATCTGGAGAGGGACAGGTAGTATTGTGGAAGCAAGGGGGCTGCAGAAGGCCTTGGACAAGCTAGGAGAGTGGGCAATGAAGTGGCAAATGAAATACAATGTGGAAAAGTGTGAGGTTATGCACTTTGGAAGGAGGAATTTAGGCCTAGACTATTTTCTAAATGAGGAAATGCTTCGGAAAGCAGAAGCACAAAGGGACTTGGGAGTCCTTGTTCACGATTCTTTTAAGGTTAATGTGCAGGTTCAGTCAGCAGTTAAGAAGGCAAATGCAATGTTAGCATTCGCATCAAGAGGGCTAGAATACAAGACCAGGAATGTACTTCGGAGGCTGTATAAGGCTCTGGTCAGACCCATTTGGAGTATTGTGAGCAGTGTTGGACTCCTTTTCACAATAAGCACCCGTTCACAACATTTCAACCTGCCCCAGTGCTCTGTCAGAAAGGTGTGAGAGACAGGCTGGGCTGGGCTGGCTGCAGAGGGGGCACTGGGGGGTGAATAGGTGGACGTCGGAGGTGGGCACGGGCCAGGGCCCCTGTTCAGCCACTGTTCACTGTCCCAGTATCTGGCCCCACTCCCATCTCTCTCGATCCCAAACCTCCCCCTGGCACCCCGTCATCACCTCCGCCACCCCAAGGGTTCAGTAGGATTGTGTGATGGATTGGCCAGCATGGATTGCATGCAGGGATCACCCAGGCGGACGGCGACAGTGCTACCGTGGACATTGTCATACGATGCAGAGCGCCGGAGCTCATCGCAGAGTGGGTTGTCATCATCCCACATCCCAGGGACTGGACCCATTGATACTGCCAACCCCGTAGTATTTTGTTCAATTCCGGTCTTAGGTGACTGTGTGGAGTTTGTCCGTTCTCCCAGTGTCTGCGTGGATTTCCTCCCACAGTCCAAAGATGAGCAGATTAGGTGGATTGTCCATGATCAATTGTGGGGAGACGGCGGGCCTTGGTCGTTGCTCTTTGGAAGTGTTGCTGCAGACGCGGTGGACCTAATGGCTTCCTTCTGCAGTGTTGAGATTCTGTGATGTGGAGATGCCGGCGTTGGACTGGGGTGAGCACAGTACGAAGTCTTACAACACCAGGTTAAAGTCCAACAGGTTTGTTTCAATGTCACTAGCTTTCGGAGCGCTGCTCCTTCCTCAGGTGGATTCTTTAACCTGGTGTTGTAAGACTTCGTATTGAGACTCTGTGTCATTCCTGCAGCACCGATATTCTGTCAGCAGGAGGCAGTAATGTATTCACACAGACTCCCAACCCACCCCAGAAATGTACTGGATCTGCAATCAATTACTCACAACAGCAGGAGCTGTGCTAGGTTTTATGTTCCTGAGTGAGACAATCGAATTATGTAATCAGATTAGTTCATAACGATAATTCCCCAAATATTTTGAAAAAACCTTTGCTGAAGTCCCGCATAGAAGAGGTCAGAGTACGCAATTAAAGTGCATGGGATTGGAGTTATATATTGGCTTGGAATGAGAATTATTCCGCAGACAGGAAGCAGAGAGTAGGAAACAGTGAAACATAGGAGGCCATTCGGCCCTTCGAGCCTGCTCCACCATTCATTATGATCATGGCTGATCATCCATCTCAATAGCCTGCTCCCGCCACCCCTCCCAGTACCTTTAACCCCCCCTTCTCCCCAAGTGCTGTATCTAACCCCTTCTTCAAAACAAACAATGTTTTGGCCTCAACTACTTCCTGTGGTATTGAATTCCACAGACTTCACCACTCTCTGGGTGAAGAAATCTCCTTATCTCTGTCCCAAATGGTCCAACCTAAATCCTCAGAATGTGACCTCTGGTTCTGAACATTCCCACCATCGGGTACATCCTTCCTGCATCTACCCTGTCTACTCTTGTTAGAATTTTATGCATTTCTATTTGATTTCCCCCCTCATTCTACTGAACTTCAGCGAATGTAATCCTAACCGACTCAATCTCTCCTCATATATCAGTCCTGTCATCCCAGTCTGGTAAACCTTCTCTGCACTCCCTCGACAGCTAGAACATTCTTCCTCAGATAAGGGGCCCCAAACTGCACACAGTATTCCAGGTGTGGTCTCACTCAGGCCCAGTATAATTACATCAAAGCATCCTTGCTCCTCTACTTGAATCCTCTCTCGAAGAAGAAGACCTACATGCAATTTGCCTTCTTTATCGCCTGCTGTACCTGCAAGCTTAATGTCTGATGTATGGCGGCAACCAGGGGTCGGTGCTCACCACCTTTCTCAATTAACAGCCATTCAGATAATAATCTACATCCTGTTTTTTCCAGTAAAGTGGATAACCCCACATTTATTCACAGGGATTTACCCTGTGAATTCAACTTTCCAAAACACACAGAAGGATCTCTGCCTCCTCTTCACAGCTCATCCTCCTACCCAGCTTTGAGTCATCTGCAAAACTGGAGAGGTTACACTTAATTTCCTAACCTAAATCATCAATATATACTGTGAATAGCTGCGGCCCAGCACTGATACCTGCGGTACTCCACCAGTCACTGTCTGTCATTCAAAAAAATGCCCAATTTTCCTACTCTTTGTTTCCTGTCCTTTCTGCCAATCCATGTCAATACACTACCCCCATCCCATGCACTTTAATTTTACACGCTAATCTCTCATGTGGGACTTTGTCAAAAGCCTTCTGAAAGTCTAAATAATCTTTATTAACTGGCTTCCCCTTGTCAACTCTACCAGTTACATCCTCAAAGAATTCCAGTAGATTTGTCAAGAATGATTTCCCTTTCGTAGTAGATCCATGATGACTCTGTCTGATCATGCCACTGTTTTCCAAATCCTCTGTCACAGAATCTTCGACAATGGATTCAAGAATTTTTCCCACTACCGATGTCAGGCTGATTGGTCTATAATTCCCTTTATTCTCTCCACCTCTCTTTTTTAAATAGTAGGGGTACATTAGCTACCCTCCAATCTATAGAAACTGCTCCAAAGTCTAGAGAATCTTGGAAGATAACCATCAATGCATCCTTATGGAATAAATGCCTTTTCTGGCGTGCAAGATGATGACTAGTGGTGTACCACATAAGTCAGTTCTTGGGCCCCTGCACTTTACAATATACATCAATGATTTGGGCAAGGGAACCAATTGTAATATTTATAAGTTGGCTGAAGACACGATTCTTGATTGGAATGTGAGTGGTGAGGAGGATGTTAAGAGACAACAAGGTGATTTAGATAAGTGGGCAATTACATGGCAGATTCAGTATAATGTAGATAAGTGTGAAGCTATCCACTATATTAGGAAAAACAGAATGAGAGATAATTATTTAAATGGTGGTAGATTGAGAAATATTGATATATAAAGGGACCTGGGTATCTTTATACACCTGTCATTGAAAACAAACATCCGGGTGCAGCAAACATCTAAGAACGTAATTGGTACATTGGCCTTCATTCGAAGAGGACTTGAGTACAGGGGCAAGGTTATAAATATTTATATACTTATTGGCACTTTACATTTTAACAAGTAACACAACAAAACCACAGGAATGGTAAAGCACCATTAGAAAAAGTAACGGCCGAATTAGATGAATAGAGAGGGGAACAGCAGGACAACGGTGTCAACACAATCGGTTTTTAAATTAGTTCATGGGATGTGGGTGTCGCTGGCCGGGCCAGCATTCAGTGCCCATTCCTGAGGGCATTTAAGAGTCAACCATATTGCTGTGGGTCTGGAATCACATATAGGCCAGACTAGATAAGTCCCGAAAGAATTCCAGATTGTTAAAATTGAATTTGAGAGTAGTACCCTGGGTCTTTGGATTACTAGCCCAGTAACATTACCACTATGCCAGTGCCACCCCATCATTAGCCATAACCTGATGCCTCTAAAACTCCCACCAGAGAAGAAGGGAGAAACAGGATAAAGCCATGAAAACATTGTCAAATGGTGTCAAATATTTCTGGAAAATAGGAAGTCGGTCACAGAGATGAGAAATTTGAAAACGTCTTGTGGAAGAAGCTAAAGGTTTGTAAATAATTTGCGTTGAATCTGAAATGCTGCCATCTCCTGTGCTGCGAAAGTCAAGGAAAGGTTAAAATGCCTGAGTGAAAGTGAATATTTAAATGTGAATTAGATGGTGCTGAAATACTGTGAAAGGCAGGACAACATATACTTCACAAAAGATAAGCTTCAGTCTTGAAGATTTGAAGTTATCTTTTGGAGCTCAGAAACTGTGGGGAACTCAGCCCTCTCTAACTTTTTTAGTCTAATTCGTTTTTTTCTTCAGTTTTATGAAAGTCATTTAGAAAGCTGGCTGAAGAAAAATTCTTGAGCAGAATTGAGGGAAAAAAATGAACTGCGGGAAACAGGTTAAACTGGAATCTGTTTCTTTTTTTCAGAAGTGTTAAGTTCACAGAACTGTGCACGCTTATCCCATCCTTGGCTAAGCACCCAGTGAAGTTAACCCTTTCCACTGACTGATGGGGATGATTTGATCCAAAACATTTTGTTTATGTAAATACACAACTTGCTTTGTAACAATTTGAGAGAAAACACGCACGAGTGGGACAAATTGAACTTCAGAACTGATGCAAGATGTTCTGTCACTGATGTTCAATTGCGTATTGTGGGACTATTGAACTCAACGGTAAAGATCTTTCAGAGGTCATGAATGAGATAGAATAGTTGGGGGTGGCACAGTGGCGCAGTGGTTATCACTACTGCATCACGGTGCCAAGGACCCGGGTTCGATCCCGGCCTCGGGTCACTGTCTGTGTGGAGTTTGCACATTCTTCCCAAGTCTGCGTGGGTCCCACCAGGTAATGCATCATTCATGATTAACTAATGAAGTTTTCCCAATATTTTTTTCATTATTGTTTTAAATTCCTCTCTTTCTTTACCTCCAGACCTTCCACAATTCTGGAAATGCATTTAGTGTCTTCTGTTGTGAAGATGGTGCAACATATTTATTCAAAGCCTCTGTCAGATCCTCATTTCTCACTATTAATTCCCAGTCTCACCTTCCCAAGGACAAATATTGGGCGGGATTCTCCATTGGCTGACGCCGGAATCAGGAAACGCGATTGGGCGGAGAATAGGATCCGGAGCCAAATTCGCTGTGAGCGCCTATTTGACGCCAAATCACAATTCTCAGTCAGCGGCATCAATGTATTCCGGAATGCATGTACAGTAAACACCATTTGTCTATCATTAGTGATCCTGACCTGGTATTCTCCGGGGCCTCTGCGATTCTCCTCCTCCGATTGGCTGAATTCCCGACGGCGCAGTTCACTTGTGCTTTTAAAAATCATGAAAGCTGCGTCTTCGCTGATGAGGGAGAGAGAGGAGATAGCACATAGGGATGATCGACTGTGGGCTGCTGGGCCAGACACTGGCAGAGCTGGGCGGGTCCTGCCAGGGAAGGGGGAGGGGGGAAAACAGGCCCAGTGGCCGGACAGGAGCAGTGTCCAGGCACGGACCGCAATTAGCTTGGCCATCTGTCTGCGCACACACTGACCACCCACCTTGGCCCCTGATTCTGCAGAGGGACACCGGCCAGATGGGTGGCCCCACACTCCCCCTAGCCCACCTCTTGTCACACCCCTCCCCAGCCGCCACCCGCCAACGGCCCATCGGCGGATCAGTACATTTATTTCAATGAGTACCAAGCCCACCAGGATGCCCGGGCAGTGGGTTCAGCACCACCGACAGGATGCTCCCAGTCCCGCAGGTGATCAAAGCGATGAATTTCCCGAAACAGGTACCTGCAAATGACAGGCCGCTCTGCACCAACAAAAAGAGGATACCACTCAATGAACATGCAGCTACTCTGTGACCATCAGCTGCTCATCATTCACCTCTGTGACTGATACCCATGCAGTATGCAGGGCGCCTTCATCCTGGCACACTCGACAGTGGTTGACAGCCCCCCCTCCCGCCCCCCACCTGCCTGGCTGGAGGAGTTGGCTCCTGGGCGACGGCTTACCTGCTGTGGCCGTGGCTGAAGACATCTATCCGAAGGCCACAGGCCGATATGGGGACCCGCTACAACGACACCCGTACAGCAACCGAGTACATGATTGAGCGGTGCTTTGACATTGTCAGCATGTGGTTCAGGTGCCTGGATGCTCTGGAGGGGCACTCCAGTATGACGCAGAGAGGGTCGCCCGCATCGTGCCAGCCTACTGCGTCCTCCACAACATCGCGCAGCAGAGGGGCAACATGCAAGAGAAGGAGGAGGAAAGCCAGGCCTCGTCTAACAGGGAAGGTGCAGGGGAGAGCGAGGATGGGCAGGACATCGGGCCCAGGCAGGCACAGTGGCTGCACAAATGAACATGGCCAGATTGGAAAGGGAAAATGGGTCAGCCAAGGAAGACCTGGTGAAGTACACTGAAGGAGGACCTTCAAGAGCAGGACACCTCCTGGGATGGAGTGAGAGAGATTGTGATGAACCAGCACTGGTGGTGGAGTCTTGCTGCCTGCTGTGCTGCCTGGTGTCCGGCACATGATCGGAGGGACTGAGTCTGAGTAACTGTGTTTTAGAGTTTGACTTTACACGTTGGGTCGTGTGCATCTTAATAGGAATTAAAGTGAATCATTGTAACCATTGTCCAATAAATTTGAGATGATGTCCCCATGGATCCTTGGCTGGCTATTAAGTTTTCTTTTTAACAAACCTCAGGATTCAACATTGATATATCAGTGACAGTGATTCAATTTTATTCAACATAGAATCATAGAATCTACAGTGCAGAAGGAGGCCATTCGGCCCATCGATTCTACACCGGCTCTTGGAAAGAGCACCCTACCCAAGCCCACACTTCCACCCTATCCCCATAACCCAGTAGCCCCACCCAACACCAAGGGCAATTTTGAACACTAAGGGCAATTTATCATGGCCAATCCACCTAACCTGCACATCTTTGGACTGTGGGAGGAAACCGGAGCACCCGGAGGAAACCCACGCACACACGGGGACGTGCAGACTCCGCACAGACAGTGACCCAAGCCGGAAACGAACCTGGGACCCTGGAGCTGTGAAGCAATTGTGCTATCCACAATGCTACCATGCTGCCCCCTGTGTGCGACATGACGTATTTGAACAATAGTTACATTTTCTAATTGAAAATTATATTATACGGTTTATACCTTGAGCGAAAGTTGCAGTAACACGTGACTTCACCACCTGACCTGAACCCCTGGCTTATCCTCCAAGTGCATCTTGAAGTCTTCTCCACTTTGGTAAGAAGGTAACTTACAGACATCACCACACTGTCCAGTTATCGGGATAACACACACACAAGACTCGGTTTTAAGATTTGGACACACCATCCCTGATAACAGTTTGTCTGAGGTTGAAGCTGTTAGCAGTGCAAAGGGGCAATGCGAAGGGGAATCCTTTATATTGTTGACATGTTGTGTCCTTGATGGTCCAATAATTCCTGCCATAGCTGCCCACATCATTCTGTCTTGAGCCAGAACCTACTCTCTCTTACATCTTGTAGTCTCTGTTCGCATGGCAATGTAGCTGGCTCTGCTTGATGTTCTGTTTAGGTCATATAGCACACAAGGAGGCCATTCAGCCCTCTGAGTGCAGGCACGATTTCTCTCGAGAAATTCAATTAGTCCTATTCCCCCTGTCCCAACACTATCTCATAAAAAATTTTGATTGAAGAATTTATGCTTTTAATCTTTTATGAAGGTTTATTTTGCTGAAATGTCCATCAATTTCCCTTGGAAATCCATACTCATCACTCACACTACCACCATAGGCAGTGGATCATTTACACTCCCATTATAATGTGTTCTTCCTGGAATCACTCCTGTATCTTTTGCCCAATCCTTACATTTCTCGCTGTTCGCGATTGCAATATCATATATAAGAAACAGCTTTTTTTGTTGACCTGAACAAAACCTGTCAGAATGATGCACACAGGCATCAACTCTACCCTGAATCTCATTTTCTCCATGCAAAAAAACCCACACAGCTTCTCCCACCTAACATTGCAGCTAAAATCTCCCATTTCTGGAACCATTTGGGTAAATCTGATTTGCTCCCTCACAAGAGCCCTCACATCCTTCCTCAGGCGTGGTGAACAGGACTGGATGTAATAATCTAACGTGGGCTATCTTTTCATTTAATTAGGTACATTATCTATGACCATTCTTAATTCTCCCACTTTTACTACTACCTCCACTTTGCTACCACAATGGGAACCTCGAACAAATAAGTGTTTATTTGTTTAATACAAAAGGTAAAAAAGTACAACACTAAAAACAAAACAACTAAATAACTTGGTCTGGTGCATTTAACATAAAATGTCCCAACATGCTTCACAGGAATTTATAAAACAAAGCATCTCACTGAATCACAAGTGGAGAATAAGTTAAACCGTGTATGTGGATTACATTGGAGCTTTATATAATAGATACGTTTCTAATTAAGTATCTATCCCAGTAAACCACTACAGTGAATCAACGAGAGAACTCCCAGATACCCCAACACCCTGAATACAGAGATGAAAGGGTCTGTTTCATCTGGCTGCAGTGGCAGTACCCAATCAGAAGGTGGTGCTAGTGTAGGACCAGCTGGACAGCTTTGCAAAGATCTGGCCCAGACAGGATGGGCTGTATAATCTCCTCCACGGTTTCCCATCTGAAACAGGAGGGAGATGCCGCTGTCCATTCAGAACCCGACCCTCGGTGCTGAGGGATGAAGGGCCAGTGGAAGCATTCGCCTCATTTCAGGGTGAAAATCACTCGTTTGTCCAGGGCAGTAATTTCCGAATCAGGGTCAATGAATTCTTGATGCATTTTTAAAACGGCAGAGTGTGGAGCAAGCAGAAAATGAAACACACACTTTGCTTTCATGTTCTGTGATCTAATCAAGAAAAAAATTGAGACCTTTTTAAAATAAATTGTTTTTTTGTCCAGTTTAATAACAGCGTTGGGCAGTTGAACCGTTTGAACCATCCGCTCCCCCTGTGACTGAGACCCACACCCAGCAGCTGACAGCTGGCAGGAGGCAGGGAGATGGTGTGAAATTATGGGATGGATCTGTTAGTGATCTTTAATCCCGCAGATTGTCAGCGGGGCCCAGTTTTTCCCGTCAATATTCAATCCCGGACTGAAGATGGGAAAGATTCTCTCAGTGAAAGTGTGGGTGAAAGTGTGGAGATGGGACATGTTGTCCGCATTGTAAAATGACACCTGCCCCCCCTCATAGTCCAGGAAAACCCCGATCTTCCTGGGATTCACACTCAGGGGAAGGGTGGTCCGTGAGGGGGAGGTAGAGGCAAAATAACCACTTTTGGGACTCAGCCACAAAATCCAGATTCCAGACCCAGGGATCAGGGTGATTCCCCCTTTCCTGTTCACTGACTCTCGGGCCACTCCCAGCCACCACAGTGTCTTCTTCCCCACCTCCACCTCCCAGTAATATCTTCCCGATGTGAATCCCTCTGATCCCAGGACACAGAGCAAGGAATCAAACCTCTCCGGGGTGTGAGGGAGCAGCTGCCGTTTGTCTCCGAGTCTCACACTGGTCCGGTCCTCAGACAGGATGAGCCGGGGATTCGCTGTGTTCAGATCCAGAGTCAGACAGGCTGGAGCTGGGGGAAAGTTAAAATAACACAGTCAGTGATTTAGAGAGGGAGGGGGAGGGAAGAGAGAGAGAGGGGTAGAGAGGGGTAAACGGGGTAGGTGAGGGAGAGGATAGTGAGGGAGGGGGAGGGGCCAGATTCAGAGGAGCGAAATCAGGGCAGCAGAGCCAGGGAGTGGATGAAGGGAGAGAAAAGGAAAGGAGAGAGGGAGTGTGAGAATGGAGTGAAAGTGAGGCAGAAGTGGGTGACGGAAAGCTGGAGGGTTTGAGAGTGTGGGAGCCGGATTACAGAGAGATTGAAGAGGGTTGAGAAATAGAGGGTGTGGCAGGGAGAACAGGAAGTGACAGGGAGTGTAGGAGGGTGTGAGAGACTGAGGTGGAGGAGTAGAGACAGCAGGTTAGCAGGGAGAGTGTGAGGGTGAGAGAAAGAGTGCAGAGGAATGAATGCAAAAATTGGAGAGTGTGAAAAAGAGAGAGGGGATGTTCGCAACAGTAAGAAGGCGGGAGGGAAAATGGGAGGATAAGAGAGAGAGTGGGGGAGAGAATGTACAAAATGGATGAGAAAGAAAGTGAAGGGACGGGGGGTTGCGAGGGGGGAGGGAGAGAGTGGGAGGAGGGGAGGGTGGAGGGAGAGAGGGTGGAGGGAGAGGTATAGCGGAATGATGAAGGAAGAGGGAAGGAGAGAAATGGAAGACAGAGTGTGGTTAGGTGGAAGAGAGAATGGAAGGGGCTGAGAGAGAGGGTGGGAGGGGGAAAAGGAGATAGAGAGTGGGAGGGAAAGATGTTAGATTGAGTAGAGGGCAGAGTGTGAGTGCATGGCAGGGAGAGAGAGAGATTGTGGGAAGGGCAGAGGTAAGGAGAGTGGATATGAAACAGAGAGAGAGAGAGAGAGAGCGCGCGTGTGTGGGAGTAATAGGCTGGGAGGAACAGGGGAGAGGGAAAGTGCAGATGGAGGTAAGGAAGGGGGAGAAGAGGGAATGACCCGAGCCAGTCAGAGTGTGAGTTACAGGAGTGACAGTGAGATAGCAGGGCAGTGGGGAGAGAGAGAATGTGAGAGAGGGAGGTGAGATTGTGAGAAGGAGAGTGGGAGGGGAAAGACAAGATTGTGGAGAGAGTGAGAGGGAACAGAGGGAAGGAGAGAAAGAGCTGGAGAGAGAGAGAGAGCGGGTGGGAAGTGATATTTCCGCTAAGCAGCGTTTCGATGTCACTGCACAGGTTGTACACAATCCGAGCCTGTAAGATACCAGACAAAAATTACATGACAAGAATTAGGAGCAGGAGGAGGCCATTCGGCCCCTCGAGCCTGCCCCACCATTCAGTAAGATCAGGGCTGATCTGATTGAATATATTTCCTGACCCAGTCACCACTGCTCACTGGGGAAGAGAATCCCAAACACTAACAACCCTCTGACAGCAAACAAATTCTCCTCATCTCTGTCTCAAATGTCAGATCCCTCATTTTAAACTGTCCCTTCATGCTCGACTCCTCCACAAGGGAAACATCCTCTCAGCATCCACCCTCTCAAGTCACCTCAGTGTTTTATACGTTTCAATAAGATCACCTCTCATTCTCCTAAACCCCAATGGGTATCGGCCCAACCTGCTCAACCTTTCATCATAAGATAACCCCTTCATCCCAGGAATCAGGCGAGTGAACCTTCTCTGAACTGCTTCTAATGTAATTATATAATTTAATAAATAAGGAGACCAGAATGGTACATAGTACTCCAGATGTGATCACATTAAGCCCTGGATTGCTGCAGCAACAATTGTATATTTTTAGATTTTATTGCAGTAAACAACATCTCATTTACTTTCGTGATCACTTGCTGTATTTGTGGACTAACTTTTTGTAAATCTTGCACCAGGACAGCCAGATCCATTTGCAGTTCTGCAGTTTCTGTTGACACGATATCAGACCAGATCCCAAATTCATTACAGTCCCGAACAATAACCCCCAACTTTGGTTATTTTTTGGTTCAGGACCATGAAAACCTTTTTGCTAGTTGACCAAGTGAGAGAATAAAGTCATAGAAATCTAGGATTTGAAACCACCAGAAGTAATTTGCTATTCGTGGATCATCAAAACAAACAGTCAATCCTCGCTATCTTTTACTCTCACATAAAAAAAATAGGTAAACATGATTAACAAGAAAACTTTACTGTAACACACCAAAAACCTTGTGCGGGATTCTCCATTTCTGAGACTGTGAATTGGATTCTCCAAATTTTAGACCATGTCCGGAGGAACCGTCTGGTCTTATGACCAAAATGCCGGCATCGCCCCACATCAATGCTCCGCCCAGCATGGGCTGCCACATAAAGCCCACGGTGGATACAGATCCAGAATTGACGGGTCCGTACCCGTGCATGTGCACAGCGGGGACCTGTGGCAGCCGCGGCATACAATATGGCGCTGGCCACGTGCAGATCCGGCCTGCCAAATAGTGTCCCCCTGTAACCCCTCTCGCCACCCCTGGACCAGCCCCCCAGCAGTCCTCACAGCCCCTGCCTACTAAGTCCCACCGGCCAACGGAACGGCTCCACCCCCTCCCCCAACTCTGGGGGTGCTGGACACAGTCCGCAGCCACCACGCGAGGTTCCTGAAAACCGTGAGCACACTTGGCTATGCTGCCAGGTCTGCCCATCGGGGATGGAGCACTAGGGGAGGGCCTCAGGTGATGTCCTGAGTCTGTTCGAATGGCGTGCGACATACTCTCCGCTGACGCTGTTGTTGGAGGGGGCTGAGTGTCCAAAAGACATCACCGCCCCGATTTCAGCGTAAAAACGGTTTCTCCGGCTGATCGCCGAATGTGATTTCAGCGTCGGGCAATCAGAGAATCCCGCCCTAAGTGTTGACGCCAACGGAGAATCCATGGGCTTCACAACAGAAAAATAAATCGATGCCACACCTGCAGCATTTCTGTTACTATTAAGGGGCTCGCACCGGCGCCACGTGGAACACAATCGATTCGAATGAAAAACGGTGTGGGATTCGCCGGGTCTGTGATTGACACTCGGGAGGCTGACAAGCTGCAGCCGCACAGAAACAATTCTCCCCCACACACACCATCCCAGCCAACACGGTGGCTGTAAGGAGAGCGGCACCAAGGTTCACGGACGCAGAGCTCGAGACCCTCTTGGACGCCGTGGAGGTGTCTAGGGCGACCCTGTACCCCGGCCCGGGAAGAAGGCTGCCAGCCGCCACCGTTCATTGTGCCTGGGCACAGGTGGCAGAGGCGGTCAGCACCGGGGGTAACATAGTCCGGACCGGCCAGCAGTGCAGAAAAAAACTACACAACCTCCTCAGGGTGCCCACGGTGAGTAGGCAGCACTGTGCCCCTGGCATTAACCCCGCCCCCCACCGAGGAGAAGGCCGCACACAACCGCCGGGAGCGGGGGAAAACAGGAGGGGAACCATGAGACCTGCGGCCCCTCACCAGGGCACAGCAGAGGGCCTGGAAGTGGCCGGCAGCCCTGAGGAAAGGGCGGTGTCCGAGGTGGAGTGCGGCCACGGGCGAGGAAGTGAAACCCAATGAGTTGCGGTTCCCTACGACACGTGTGAACACCACCCCACCCAACACTAACCCCACACCTCCCTCACCCCATACCACCCTCGCCTTCAGCCTGCACCATCTCCACCTCCTCCCAGACCCTTATCCCCACCCACAATCTCACCCTGCGCAATCCTCCATGCCCACCACACACCCCGGCCCGCAGTCGAATCATGCATTTTGTCTTGTTTCTTGCAGGACCAGCTGGAGATGGGGCGGGTCCATCTGTCCTTCCCCTGCCCCCAGCCAGTCCCACAGCCGGAGCCCCCTGTGAGCCGAGCAGTGATGGGAGCAGCTCGGACACCAGCCCTCCACCCGAGACCGGAAACCGCAGAGCTCGGGTCGGAGGATGACACTGACTTCCCGTCACAGCATCTCCAACACCCTCCACCATCCCAGAGACACTCACCTCGGTTGGCCATGTTAGTGAACAGGCTCCTGGGACACTCTCTGGTGCGCAGCACACAGTTGACCCGGTACAGAAGGTGGGGGCAGGATGCACCCGAGGGGGCGGACGGTCAGAGGGCAGGTCGATCCCAAAGACGATCTGCCGTCTAGACCGGTCTCGAACTTCTGGAACTGACAGTCCCATTGATAGTGGCGATGCAGTCACAGAGACTACATGAGGGATTGTCGGCAAGGATCCAACACCTGCAGGCGCAGGTGGAGGACTTCAACCGCGTGCAGGAGCAGGGGATGGTGCCGATCATGTGTGCCACGCAGACCAACACCGAATGGGTGGCATCCACGGTGGAGGAATTGGGGGCAACGGTTTTGGCTATGGATCGGGATGACCAAGGCCTGGGGCATTCTGTGCAGTATGGAGCTGAGAAATGAAACTATTGCTGGAGATACTCTGGCTGTGATAGAATCAGCAAGTGTGGAACCAAATAAAGACAGTGCCACAGAGCCGGACAATAGAGGAGAGAGTTTGGAGGAGAATGGTGGTGATGTTGACCATGTCAATGTTTGCAGAGAGGTTCAGAGGGATGAGGAGGGATAATGTATTATACCCGTTATGTGTGTCATTTATTAGGACCATTTTGGGCTGTGGCCGGGATGAAAATCTGGTTGCTGTGGTTCAAATATCCATGTGCAGAAACATTGGACATTTATTTCAGAAGTGCTCATTTCTGGAAGACTTTGTAGAAGAATGTAAGGTCAGAGAACAATTATAAATACAGAGGGATCGAGATTGGGGATTTTGAAAAGAGGCTTAAAACTCTGAAAAGGAATTTAACAGGAGGTGACAGCACAGGAACAAGTTCGGAGAGAGAACACAGCCCTGTCTGACTCCGGATTTAACTGGAAAACTTTTCAGTTTCAACACATTGATTGAAATTGCGGTATTTTCGTTTGGAGGGAGCAGTTGGATCCATTTGTAGATTTACTCCACAAACTTCATTTTGGAGAGCATATTGAGCATGTGGGTGGGTGATATTCTGTTAAAGGCCTTCTCCTGGTCCAAGCTGATGAGGCAGGTGTCTACATCCTGACCCACATGCAGGTGATTGTATCCCTGAGGAGCACAAGGCTATCAGAGATCTGCCTTCCGGATACAGCAGAGGTCTGATCAAAGTAGATCACCAACTCTAGAGCAGACTTGACTCGATTGATGACCTTGGACAGAATTCTGTTGTCCATGTTAAGCAGTGAAATGTCACCAATTTCTAAATCCTCTCTCTCCCCTTCCACTTGTAGGTGAAGGTGAGGAAGCCTTTCCTCATGGATTCTAAAATCTTATCAGTCAGAATCAAACTCTCACTTACTGGCCTGATCCAGTCTCACAGAGTCAAACACAAATGACCTGATGAACTGTCACTTCCTCTCAAGGAGCTGGCAGTTTGTGTCAACTGGTCCAAATTAGTGTATTTTCTGGTGTCATATAAGATGTCTGTGACAGAGGATCGTAAGGACGGCGGGGGTGGGGTGGGCAGGAGGGGGGCATGTTATCTGTGAGCTTCATGTCGCACAATCTGGCTCAAAAAGATTTGCTGATCCTCAGTACGTCAGACTGTGATGATGTCACTGAACCGACTTCTTCCTTCAGGCTGTTGATCACAGATCTCTCGCTGTCTCCCGGTCGCTGTCTCCCTGTCTCTGTCTCCCTGTCTCTCTCTCTCTGTCTCTCTCTCTCTGTCACTCTCTCTCTCTGTCTCTCTCTCTTTCTCTCTCTGGAACCTGTGGAAGATGAAACCTGTGAGCGGAGTCTGGAATGAATGATAATCCTGGAGATTCTGCAGCGAAGAGTGAGTCATGCTGACTCTTCACCTCTTGGTGACCCGCCTTGATATTGACCCCGATCATGAGCAGCAGGAGCAGATTCTATTTGCTTTTCTCGAGTCAGGACATTTCCTTTTGTCTCTCTCACCCTCTGAACACCTCTAAGGATGAACAACATCTCGATTTTCCACTTGACTGCTTCCCCAGGCACCAGGACCTCAAAGAGGAGTTTCAAAGGCATCCACCTTTTTGTAATCCCATTTGAGTTCCTTGATATCTTCTGGGGTCACCAATTTCACGTTTCGCGCCCATTCTCTCTTCCCCCCCCAGCACCCACTCCACCACCCCCTCACCATCCCTCCAACTCTGTCGTCTGCAAGTACGGATGTTCAAGGTGTCTGTCAGGGGCAGGCGGGAGACAGTCGGGAATGTGATGTGGTGAACATAGGAATTATCAGGCCCGATTTTCCACAGATCTAACAAAGTCTGGGCTGTCCGGTGTAGACAAGGTGACCCTCGCTTCCCCTGATGACAAAGCTGGAGGGAGGGTGGGGATTGCTCCCTTACCATCCACCTTCAAGGTCATTCTGACCTGCCGTTTGCTGGTTCAAATCGAATCTTACCTCCCAGGCAATGACCCAGATTCTTCAGGCAAAAACTCAACCCTTACTGTTGACATCCTCCATATAAAGTATTTGGAGTGAATTCTGTTTCAGAATCCTCCAGATTTACACAGTAAACGGAGCAGTGAGGAGGCCAAAAATCAATCAGAGTACTTACTACCCAACTCCTACTAATGTCACCAAACCCTCTGCAGTTATGTAGCAGCTGCAGGCATCCAGTGTTCCCACACTGAACACAAGAAGAAGCTTCATTGTCTCCACAAACTGGAGAGATTTGATTCAGATGGGGAGTCAATACACTCTTGATCCTCCACTGGATGGTGATGCCCCACCCAGAGGAACAGTCTGCAGAATGGTCTAATCACTGGGCTGACAGTGGCTACGCGAAACTCCATCAGAAATGATGTAAGGAGTTCATTTTCTCTGTGTCCTGCCCAATATTTATACCACAAACAACATCAAAACAGAAAACTTCATCATTTTCACAATGCTGTTTCTGGGATCTTGCTGTTCACAAATTGGTTTTCTCATTTCCTACATTACAACAGTGACTGTTCCTCATCAATATTCCACTGGTTCGGAAGTGTTTGGGTCACACTGCGGAAATGAGGGCAGTTTTTTAGTTCAAGGTCCATTTTCCCCGATTGTGTATTGATTTCTCTGTGACCAGGAGGTGAGATTTTTCTTACTGCTGCTCGCCGCTCTTTTCCCTCTCTCACCCCCGCTGTATATTCATGTCACCCCCACTACCCTCACCGGAGTCAGAGGAGGATTTCCTGTCTCCTGCCCCCTCCTCAGGAACCACAGAACATCTTCCCACACTGCAACCCCGTGGGAAAGTGGACAGTGATATTGTTCTGAAGATCAGCCCTCAGAATGGACTGGGCCTCTCAGCAAATTCACAGAGTGAGCAGTGGCTTCACTGGTTCACTTCCTGCTCCATCAATGGAGTCACTCAAAAAATCAACCTCTCTCAATCCAAACTCCCTATTCTAGATTTAAAACTATACCCACTTTGATCTGGACTCTGTGACTGTGTTAAGCCTGTGGATTTTTACATTCCCCCTTCTGTTTTGAACCTTGAACATTTCAATAAGATCACCACACTCCCTCCCTTATCCAGTGCAGACTCGCAGTTTCTGCAGCCCCTCCTCTTGATGAAGGTGTCCAATTCCACCAACCAGATTCTCTGCCGTTTAACACTTGCTCTCTAATGTCGGAATGTCTTCCCGATAAACAATGATAAAAAATGTTCCCCAGAATGACAGACGGGACCAGTCCAGTCTCCTCGACAAATTGGGTTTCCCATCCTGAGATTGGTGTTCTATTCCTCTGGTTATACAGATCCCTTCACTGCTTTGACACACAGTGCTGATGGCTTCAGACACTCACCAGAGGAATCCACAGAGAGTAAAATATGAGAATGGAGAGGCTCCCGAGGATTAACAACCGGCAAAGTGAATATTTAATCTGGGACCTTGGAGACCCTTTAGTCCCTTCACAACTGGATTTAAAGTCAGGAAAATGAATAGAAGAGTTTTACCGGGGTTAATGGAGTTTATCATTTCGCTCCACGCTGTGTACTGTAAAGGGCCTTTGAACCTTCCGATAGACAGGACGACAGCAGATACTGAGAGTGTGGGAGTACTATCACTGATCCTGTATGTTAAAAAAGTTGCAATAAGTTGGTCAGTCAATTTTAGAACGTGTGTTTTCAGCATTTTTGATGATAGAGAAAATGTAGAAAAAGTGAAATATTAATCATGTTTCTATAACTGAGAAAGGGATAACTTGGAAATTCAAAGGCAGAGAATGGAAACCCCCATGTCCTGAAAAAGGTTCACAGTCTGATAACAGATTAGTTACCGGGATATCACAAATCACAGGAGAAGAGAAACATTTAGCCTGTCCACTTGCTGTTTTACAAAACAAAGTTTGTAGAACAAAGACAAAGGCTGATCACATCTGGAACTTAATGTTCATCCTTAATAACTGATCCCACAACCCACCGAGACTCTGCTCACCTCTACTGGCATCTTGAATATCTCTGATTTTAGTCACTCCCCCATTGGGAGCTGGACCTTCAGCTACTGAGATCCTGAGCTCTGGAATTCCCTCCCTGTCTCTGTTCGTCCTTAAACATTCTCTCTGATGTCCACCTCCGTCACCCGGATTAATATTTCCTTCTGTGTCTCTGCGTCAATTTGTGCCTTTTAACACTCCTGTGAACCTCATTTAGACTTTATGTTACATTAACGGCGCTATTAATAATAGCGTATTGTCACAAGTAGGAGTCAATGAAGTTACTGTGAAAATCCCCTAGTCGCCACATTCAGGCGCCTGTTTGGGGAGGCTGGTACAGGAATTGAACCCGTGCTGCTGGCATTGTTCTGCATTACAAGCCAGCTTTCTCGCCGACTGTGCTAAACCAGCCCCAGGTCTGTATAAATACGGATCTTTGCTGTTATGGTTGTTAAGGATACAGATACAGTTTATATTATAGAATAAAATTGGAACCCGTTCCCCCTTTAACGTCTGACTTTCTCGGGTTGCTCAGGCTCCATGCAGGGACATGGGTGACCCACTCCTTGGATACATGGACCGTGCGGCTCTCTCAGGGTCAATCGGAAGGTCACAGACACGAAGAGCCAACATCAGGCAAGAGATCAGCTCCAGCCTGGGAACCAGGTTGTATTATTTACCTGACATCTTGGCATTTATACAATATTGTAGAACAGTTATATTTAAAAATTCTAATACTGTTTAATCACGGCCATAAAGATAGTAATTAAAAAATACTCGCCAGTGAAGAATACGCCGAGTTTTCATGGCCCCATGGACGACCATTTAAAGTTGTGACAACAACCAAGAGATAAATCCATAACAACAATTGACTAAATTATTTTATCAAACTGCAGAGTTTCAGTAAAGAACATGTCCTACCTTCTCTTCCGACAAGCTTCCTCCTGAAAGAAATGAATGAGGAACAGTGAGGATGACAGTAACAGATTTCAGGAGGAGTTAGACAGGCTGGTGAAATGAGCAGACTCAGAGCAGATGAGATTTCACACGGAGGTGTGAAGTGATGGATTTTGGAAGGAAGATTGTGGAGAGTCAAATAAACTGGAACCGAGTATCAGCCCCGCTCACATACACAGTGACTCTCACACACCGTACCAGACACACCCACACACTCACAACATGCTGGAACTGAGCATCAGCCCCGCTCACAGACACAGTGACTCTCACACACCGTACCAGACACACCCACACACTCACAACATGGAACTGGAACTGGATTACAATGGGAGTTCCTGGTGAAAATTAAACTTGCGAAAAACAAAGATCCAGAAAATTCATTCTCAGGAGGTTACAGATATTCCCGGCAATCTGCAGACAGTGTGGGAGCCGTCAGTTTCCCAAAGCAGAACTAGTTCAGGAAGGGAAATAATTTCAAGTTAAAAAAAAAATTATAGTAAATTCTATATTTATTTCATCAGTTACTTTGTGACTGTGAAGTTTCACTGAACTGACCCGCAATATATTCCCTCACCTTCAAAAATATCAGCTCGTCTTTTTGCTCCATCTGTTTCTGAAACTTGGAGAGTTTCTCCTCAATAGAATTTAAATTCTCCTGAATCTCTCGAAGGTTTTTCTCCATTGTTTCCAGAATCCTCTCCTCTTCTTCCCTGAGATCTCTGAGTAAACGCTGCTCTTTCTCAGTGAGAATCTGGTGCATTTTACTGAACTCGGATGTGATGTGGGTCTGCAGACTGCTCGATTGTTCCTACCAAATGAAATGTGAAACATAATTAATGTCCCGCGATAAAGGGAACAAAACTAACCGAGATCCCAGAAAATCAGCACAGGGAGACCTTACCCTAACTTCAGAAATCTTCCCTTTCTGTTTCAGTTTTGTTTCTAGAAACTCCGATTTCTTCTCTGTGAGAGAATCTAAGGAAGATTTCAGCTGATCCTAGGATTGGGAGAGAAAATCACAAAACGAAAGTGTGAGAGCAGAAAATGTGATAAATTGCCGGTTTAAGACAAAGAACAAAGAAAAGTACAGCACAGGAACAGGCCCTTCGGCCCTCCAAGCCCGTGCCGACCATACTGCCCGACTAAACTACAATCTTCTACACTTCCTGGGTCCGTATCCTTCTATTCCCATCCTATTCATATATTTGTCAAGATGCCCCTTGAATGTCCCTATCGTCCCTGCTTCCACTACCTCCTCCGGTAGTGAGTTCCAGGCACCCACTACCCTCTGCGTAAAAAACTTGCCTCGTACATCTACTCTAAACCTTGCCCCTCTCACCTTAAACCTATGCCCCCTAGTAATTGACCCCTCTACCCTGGGGAAAAGCCTCTGACTATCCACTCTGTCTATGCCCTTCATAATTTTGTATACCTCTATCAGGTCGCCCCTCAACCTCCTTCGTTCCAGTGAGAACAAACCGAGTTTATTCAATCGCTCCTCATAGCTTATGCCCTCCATACCAGGCAACATTCTGGTAAATCTCTTCTGCACCCTCTCTAAAGCCTCCACATCCTTCTGGTAGTGTGGCGACCAGAATTGAACACTATACTCCAAGTGTGGCCTAACTAAGGTTCTATACAGCTGCAACATGACTTGCCAATTCTTATACTCAATGCCCCGGCCAATGAAGGCAAGCATGCCGTATGCCTTCTTGACTACCTTCTCCACCTGTGTTGCCCCTTTCAATGACCTGTGGACCTGTACTCCTAGATCTCTTTGACTTTCAATACTCTTGAGGGTTCTACCATTCACTGTATATTCCCTACCTGCATTAGCCCTTCCAAAATGCATTACCTCACATTTGTCCGGATTAAACTCCATCTGCCATCTCTCCGCCCAAGTCTCCAGACAATCTAAATCCTGCTGTATCCTCAGACAGTCCTCATCGCTATCCGCAATTCCACCAACCTTTGTGTCGTCTGCAAACTTACTAATCAGACCAGTTACATTTTCCTCCAAATCATTTATATATACACTACAAAGAGCAAAGGTCCCAGCACTGATCCCTGTGGAACACCACTGGTCACAGCCCTCCAATTAGAAAAGCATCCCTCCATTGCTACCCTCTGCCTTCTATGGCCTAGCCCGTTCTGTATCCACCTTGCCAGTTCACCCCTGATCCCGTGTGACTTCACCTTTTGTACTAGTCTACCATGAGGGACCTTGTCAAAGGCCTTACTGAAGTCCATATAGACAACATCTACTGCCCTACCTGCATCAATCATCTTAGTGACCTCCTCGAAAAACTCTTAAATCATCATTACCTTGTAGATTTCAACAGCTTCAACGATGGGCAGAAAGTTGTGAGATTTGTGTTCCCGCGAATCTCTACAAATCAGACAGATCAATTTCTTGTCAGTTTCACAAAACAGCTTCAGTTCTTCCTGATGTTCCTCACAGTGAAGTTTACTGAACTTCTCTTTCGGATCTAGCTTTAAATTTCGAGTTTTCTCGGCCAGATTCCCCAAGGCCCGATTTATCCTGAGGTTTCTTTCCGAAAACTCCTGTCTACATTCCGGACAAGAGTTTATCTCCTTCTTTTCCCAACACTGGGAGATACAGGAGCGGCAGAAGTTGTGTCCACAATCCAGGATTACTGGATCAGTGAAGAAATCAAGACAAATGGGACAAATTGTCTCCTGGGTCAAACTCTGGACCTGCTGTACGAGAGCCATGTTCACACTCAGCACTTCCTGATTCAAACTGGTTTAACTTTGGGTGCTACTGCATTCCACTGCATTCCTCAACATCTTCAGTTCCGCGAGTTCTTGATTGACATTCCCTGTAATACTCAGTAATTTTGTAAGCCAATCTATGTGTCGTCGATATTTGCATGCCAAATATCCTGAAGCAGGATAAAAAGCAAATGGGGTGTTAGGATAGACGAAGCGGGAGAAGTCCAGTGTAAGATAGCAGTTGGGGAGAGAGGTACAGAGGGAGGAGGCGGAGATGGGCGGAATCGAGATTCCATTCATTTGTCTCCAGTCTGAACTCGCTGCCGATGACAAACCCTCTGGTGAAACAAGCTTCAGATTACCAAACTGAATTGTGCTGATGACTGTACCGCTCTGCCTACAACAGGACGGACCAGAAATATCAAGGAGCTGGTTTTGTTGACAGGTACAGAGAAGATATTTAGAGGACTTGGGCCAGTGAGGCACAGTTTTATTTATGTGAAGCTTTGCGTTTCCAGACGTGTTCCATCAACCCGGCTCTTCACAAAGCCCCGTAAAGCCATGGGGTGCTTTGAAAACGGACTGTTTGTTTTAATTATTTCACATTTCTTCAACTGTAGAATTCGGTGGGATCAAGAGGTGGTGGGGAGAGGGCGGGGAGTGGGCCTATGCAGAATGCTCGTTGGCGAGTCGGGCCGAATGGCGGTCCTTCTGCACTGTCGGGATGCTGTGATTCCACGTGTTATAGGTACACCCATATTGCTTTCAGGAAGGAAGTTACTGGATTTTGAGCCAATCACAGTGAAGGAAGGAGATATATTTCCATGTCAGGACATTGTGTGACTTCGAATGGAAATTGAAGATGGCGATGTTCCCATGATTGTGCTTCCCATGTCCTCAGATGATGGAGATCATGGGTTCGGAAGGTGCTGTTAACGGAGTCTTGGTCAGTTGCTGCAGTGTATTTTAATGTACATGGTGCACACTGCTGCCTCTGTGAATCCAGGTTGGGGGGAGTGCATGTTAAAGGGGGTGAATGAGGTGCCAATCAAGCGGGCTGCTTTGTCCTGGATGATGGAGAGGTTTGAGTGGGTTGTTGGAGATGCAGCATCACATCACACTCCCGACTTGTGCCCTGTGGATGGTGGGCAGAATGCAGGGAATCGGGAGGTGAGTTCTCCTCCACAGAATTTACAGCCTCTGTCCTGCTCATAGACCCAGCATGTTTACAGCAGGAAGGTGGCCATTCGGCCCATCATGCCTGTGCCGGCTTTCTGCAAAAGCCGTTCATATAATAGAATCCCTACAATGCAGGAGGAGGCCGTCAGCCCATTGAGTATGCACTGACACTTGGAAAGAGCACCCTACCTAGGCCCACACCGACACCCCATAACCCAGTAACCCCACCTATCCTTTTAGAACATAGAACTTTGGCCCACGATGTTGTGCCGAACCTGTGTCCTAGATTAATCATAGATTATCATTAAATTTACAGTGCAAAAGGAGGCCATTCGGCCCATTGAGTCTGCACCAGCTCTTGGAAAGAGCACCCTACCCAAGGTCAACACCTCCACCCTATCCCCATAACCCAGTAACCATCCCAACACTAAGGGCAATTTTGAACACGAAGGGCAATTTATCATGGCCAATCCACCTAACCTGCACATCTTTGGACTGTGGGAGGAAACCGGAGCACCCGGAGGAAACCCACGCACACACGGGGAGGATGTGCAGACTCCGCACAGACAGTGACCCAAGCTGGAATCGAACCTGGGACCCTGGAGCTGTGAAGCAATTGTGCTATCCACAATGCTACCGTGCTGCCCTTAAGAACAAATTCATCTACACTATATCATTCTACCGTAATCCATGTACTTATCCAATAGCTGCTTGAAGCTCCCTAATATTTCCGACTCAACTACTTCCACAGGCGGTGCATTCCATGCCCCCACTACTCTCTGGGTAAAGAACCTACCTCTGACATCCCCCCCTATATCTTCGACCATTCACCTTAAATTTATGTCCCTTGTAATGCTTTGTTCCACCTGGGGAAAAAGTCTCCGACTGTCTACTCTATCTATTCCCCTGATCATCTTATAAACCTCTATCAAGTCGCCGTTCTCATGAGAAAAGGCCTAGCACACTCAACCATTCCTTGTAAGACCTACTCTCCATTCCAGGCAACATCCTGGTAAATCTTCTTTGCACCTTTTCCAAAGCTTCCACATCCTTCCTAAAATGAGGTGACCAGAACTGTACACAGTACTCCAAATGTGGCCTTACCAAAGTTTTGTACAGCTGCATCATCACCTCGCGGCTCTTAAATTCAATCCCTCTGTTCATGAACACTAGCACACCATAGGCCTTCTTCACAGCTCTATCCACTTGAGTGGCAACTTTCAAAGATGTATGAACATAGACCCCAAGATCTCTCTGCTCCTCCACATTGCCAAGAACTCTACCGTTAACCCTGTATTCCGCATTCATATTTGTCCTTCCAAAATGGACAACCTCACACTTTTCAGGGTTAAACTCCATCTGCCACTTCTCAGCCCAGCTCTGCATCCTATCTATGTCTCTTTGCAGCCAACAACAGCCCTCCTCACTATCCACAACTCAACCAATCTTCGTATCATCTGCAAATTTACTGACCCACCCTTCAACTCCCTCATCCAAATCATTAATGAAAATCACAAACAGCAGAGGACCCAGAACTGATCCCTGCGGTACGCCACTGGTAACTGGGATCCAGGCTGAATATTTGCCATCCATCACAACTCTGACTTCTATCGGTTAGCCAGTTCATTATCCAACTGGCCAAATTTCCCACTATCCCATGCCTCCTTACTTTCTGCATAAGCCTACCATGGGAAACCTTATCAAATGCCTTACTAAAATCCATGTACACTACATCCACTGCTTTACCTTCATCCACATGTTTGGTCACCTCCTCAAAGAATTCAATAAGATTTGTAAGGCAAGACCTACCCCTCACAAATCCGTGCTGACCATCCCTAATCAAGCAGCGCCTTTCCAGATGCTCAGAAATCCTATCCCTCAGTACCCTTGCCATTACTTTGCCTACCACTGAAGTAAGACTAACTGGCCTGTAATTCCCAGGGTTATCCCTAGTCCCTTTTTTGAACAGGGGCACGACATTCGCCACTCTCCAATCCCCTGGTACCACCCCTGTTGACAGTGAGGACAAAAAGATCATTGCCAACGGCTCTGCAATTTCATCTCTTCTTTCCCATAGAATCCTTGGATATATCCCGTCAGGCCCGGGGGACCTGTCTATCCTCAAGTTTTTCAAAATGCCCAACACATCTTCCTTCCTAACAAGTATTTCCTCGAGCTTACCAGTCTGTTTCACACTGTCCTCTCCAAAAATATGGCCCCTCTCATTTGTAAATACAGAAGAAAAGTACTCGTTCAAGACCTCTCCTATCTCTTCAGACTCA
Organism: Scyliorhinus torazame; assembly: GCF_047496885.1. Classification (NCBI taxonomy): domain Eukaryota; kingdom Metazoa; phylum Chordata; class Chondrichthyes; order Carcharhiniformes; family Scyliorhinidae; genus Scyliorhinus; species Scyliorhinus torazame. The sequence continues at coordinate 208,853,065 of NC_092720.1, forward strand.
ATACACAATCTCCCACTACTGTCCGTGATCGGACCTACCCTCGCTCTAATCATTCTCATATTTCTCACATGTGTAAAAGGCCTTGGGGTTTTCCTTGATCCTACCCGCCAAAGATTGTTCATGCCCTCGCTTAGCTCTCCTAATCCCTTTCTTCAGTTCCCTCCTGGCTATCTTGTATCCCTCCAGCGCCCTGTCGGAACCTGGTTTCCTCAGCCTTGCATAAGTCTCCTTTTTCCTCTTAACAAGACATTCAACCTCTCTTGTCAACCATGGTTCCCTCACTCGACCATCTCTTCCCTGCCTGACAGGGACATACATATCAAGGACACGTAGCACCTGTTCCTTGAACAAGTTCCACATTTCACTTGTGTCCTTCCCTGCCAGCCTATGTTCCCAACTTATGCACTTCAATTCTTGTCTGACAACATCGTATTTACCCTTCCCCCAATTGTAAACCTTGTCCTGTTGCACGCACCTATCCCTCTCCATTACTAAAGTGAAAGTCACAGAATTGTGGTCACTATCTCCAAAATGCTCCCCCACTAACAAATCTATCACTTGCCCTGGTTCATTACCAAGTACCAAATCCAACATTGTCCGACCAGAGGGGGGGAGGCAATCTACATACTGTGTTAGAAAAGCTTCCTGGACACACTGCACAAACATCACCCCATCCAAACTATTTGATCTAAAGAGTTTCCACTCAATGTTTGGGAAGTTGAAGTCACCCATGACTACTACCCTGTGACTTCTGCACCTTTCCAAAATCTGTTTCCCCAATCTGTTCCTCCACGTCTCTGCTACTATTGGGGGGCCTATAGAAAACTCCTAACAAGGTGACTGCTCCTTTCCTATTTCTGACTTCAACCCATACTACCTCAGCAGGCAGATACTCCTCAAACTGCCTTACTGCAGCTGTTATACTAGCAGGATCAAACTGCCCTCACAGGTCACCTGATTTCCCAATGGCAGGCTGTGTTCAAACTAAATCTCGAATTTACTGCATACTAATTAGAGACTGAACCAGTTTTATACCATACCTTCCTTGTTTTTGTGCTCCATGCCTAGATTTATAAAGCTCAATGTTCCGGATGCATTAAACACTCAACCTGTCCTGCTACTTTCTCAACCTATCCTGCTACTTTCTTTGATTTATGCATGCATGTGCGCCAATATTCATATCAAACGATCCAAATTGTAATTTAGTGAAGAAAACCAAAAACAATTGTGAAATCATAATCTGAAAAATGTATTGATACAGTTGCAACTTACTTATATAGACTCTTAGGACCACCACAAATCCAGGGTCATTCCCCTTGGTCAACTGGATGTTTCCAGCAGCAAAATAGTGCAGCAGTAAGTATTGAGGCAAACCGTAAACATTTAAAGCAATTTTTGAATAATCTGATTGCATGTGAGCGCCATCTTAAATCCTTAAAGTAATCATGCTCCTCGCAGGATCAAACTGCCCTCACAGGTCACCTGATTTCCCAATGGCAGGCTGTGTTCAAACTAAATCTCCAACTTACTGCATACTATTTGCCTTGACTTCACATGGACAAGTGCCTATTCAAAAGCAGTTTTCATGTTAGACATTGTCAGATGTCTTAAAAAAAAAGGTAATGGCCAGGATTCTCCAATGCCGCGCCAGGTCGGAGAATCGGCGGGGGGGGCACTCAGATCCTGTCCACCGCTGGCACTGCGATAACCCGACCCGCGAAAAACCTCGCCGATGGCAGTTACGCTGTGCGGCTCGCAAAATCGCCAGAATTGGCGCGTCCCTTGCCTGGTCCCTTGGCCTGCTGCAAATCTCCGGTCCGGATGGGCCGACGTCCCGCTGACGTGACCACAGGTCACGCTGGCGTAAATCAAAGAACCTTTTTAACGGCATCAACCAGTCATGCTGGCTGAGGCCGACCAAGGAGGTGGTAGAGGTCAGCGTAGGGGGGCCACGACAGATGTAGAGATGGCACGGCCGTGGCGGGGGGGTTATGGTTGTTGGTGGCGGAGGCCCGCCAAGGCCGGGAGTGCGTGGCGGTGTTGGGGTTTGCCTGGCTAGGTGCCAGCTGGCAACAGTGGCGAACTTGCAGCCCATGGCACCTGGTTGCGAAGGGGGGGGTATGTGGAATGATGATGTGTCATCTACTCCCACCCACTGCAGACCATTATGTTTGGCCATCGCCCAGCGATGTTGGCCGCCGTGGTGGGGGCCGCTGCCCTGCATGTAGCCCTATGGGAGCTGGAGCAGGGACATGCCAGGGAGGTGGCAGCCAACCAGGCTGGAGGGCCGCCCGCCCGACAGGATGAGGATGGGGATAAGGAGGAGGTGCCAAGGCGACGTCCGATGCGGCCTTGTGTCTACTGGCGCCGCATGTCATATCGGGACCTCACGGACAGGGCACGCACGAGGAGACTCCGGATGAGCCTGGAAACCGTCGCCCACATCTGCCACTGGATGGCACACCTGGAACCGCATGGGGCTGGGGGTGGATACCCTCTCCCTGTGGACGTCAAGGTGACGGTTGTCCTGAATTTCTATGCGACGGGGTCATTCTAGTCGCCGGGTAGGGACGTGTCCGGCATCTCCCAGGCATCCGTGCAGTGACAGACGCCCTGTATGACATCGTGGAGCGATGTTCCCTCTGGACTGAGCCCTCCAGGATGCCCGGGTAGCAGGCTTGGCTGCCGTGGCCAGGGTTCCCTTGGTACAGGGGGCGATCAATGGGGTGCACGTCGCCATGCGGCCACCAGCGGATAACAGGGCCGTGTTCATGAACAGGAAGGGGACCTACTCCATGAACTTGAAAATGAAAATCGCTTATTGTCACAAGTAGGCTTCAAATGAAATCACTGTTAAAAGCCCCTCGTCACCACATTCCAGCACCTGTTCAGTGACCACCTGAAGATCCTGCACGTCTATGCCCAGTACCCGGGCAGTGTGCATGACTTGTTCATATTGGCACAACCATTGGCACAACCATCCATCCCCGGCATGTTCGAGGCCCCCCCCCCCGGCTGCGGGCTGGTTGCTGGGCGATAGGGGCTACCCGTTGTGGTCGTGGATGATGACGCACATACGGAGGCCACAGACCGACGCAGAGACCCGCTACAAAGATGCCCATGCAGCAACCAGTGGTGTGGTCGAGAGGTGGTTTGGGCGGCTGAAGATGCACTTCAGGTGCCTGGACCACTCTGGAGGGGCCCTCCAGTACCCATCGGAGAGGGTCGGCCGCATCGTTGTGGTATGCTGCGTCCTCCACAATATAGCCCTGCAGAGGGGTGATGTGCTGGAGGCAGAGAAGGGGGAGGGGGAGGGGTAACACGACGAAGGGCACGCCTCCCCAGATGAGGAGGCTGCAGAGGGGGAGGGGGGGCAATGTACGTGACATACGGGCTGAACAGGGACGGGAGGCTGCCCACCGACACCAGCTGGGCCAGCTGGCACAGGACGAGTTGATAGCCGCACAGTTCACAGACTCGGGGAGGGGGGGGGGGGGTTGGGGATTGGCTGGGCATGGGGAGCACAGTACAGCACCACCCCACCACCATCACCCCGCCCACCACCAACCACCCGCAGGCACACCACCCCTACATTTCACATACACCTGCAGCACAAAAGGCAGGGCTCACACGACCGCCAGTGGAAGCGGGTCTATTGCATGACATGGAGGACGATGACAACCCGCTCAGCGATGAACTCCGGGCTCTATATCATTAGGCAATGTCGGACGCATGACCACAGTAACACCCTCCACCCTGCATGCGGCCTGGGCACTGCAGCGCACGGACCAGTCATCTGCCCGGGGGCAGGGTGGCGAGAGCGACCCGGGGGGGGGGGGCACAACACACTCACCTGAGCTCAATGTCCTATCACCCCTCGCACACACTGGCGGTCACTTCACGCTCCAACGAATCGGACAGAGCACAGAGGCAGCTTCCGCAAGTGTAAAAGTGACTTTAATGACAGATGGTTCATATAGGTGCCCTAGCCCCTATAACTAGTTTTGGACACAATTTAGCAGGGCTGATTCACATAACCCGCACACCTTTGGACTTTGGGAGGAAACCGGAGCACCCGGATGAAACCCATGCAGACACCCGGAGAAAGTTCAAACTCCACACAGATAGTCACCCGAGGCCAGAATCGAACCTGGGTCCCTGGCGCTGTGAGGCAGCAGTGCTAACCACCATGCCACCCCACAGTCCAATAACTCCATGTTGTCCTGGTGTTCCTGCAAATTTCCCCCCTCCATATAATTATCCAACTTTTTTTGAAAGCCCCCATTGAATGTCCCTCCCTGAAATCCCCAGTTAGTGCATTCCAGAACCATTCCACTTGCTGCATTTAAACTTTTCTTCATATAGCCATTGCTTCTTTTGTCAATCACCTTACAAAGAAGCATTTCCCCCAATGGAAAAAAACTAGTTGTAACTGATCTGTCCAGGCCCCACATATTTTAAATACCTCCTCCAAACAGCACCCCAACGTTCCTGATTCCATATGATGTGGGACAAACAAAGTACACAGAAAATAGGAGCAGGAGGAGGCCATTTGGCTCTTTGAGCCTGCTCCACCATTCATTATAATCATGCCTGATCATCCAACTCAATAGCCTAACCCTGCTTTCCCCCATATCATAGAATTTACAGTGCAGAAGGCGGCCATTCGGCCCATCGAGTCTGCACCGGCTCTTGGAAAGAGCACCCTACCCAAGGTCAACACCTCCACCCTATCCTCATAACCCAGTAACCATCCCAACACTAAGGGCAATTTTGGTCACTAAGGGCAATTTATCATGGCCAATCCACCTAACCTGCACATCTTTGGACTGTGGGAGGAAACCGGAGCACCCGGGAGGAAACCCACGCACACACGGGGATGATGTGCAGACTCTGCACAGACAGTGACCCAAGCCGGGAATCGAACCTGGGACCCTCGAGCTGTGAAGCAATTGTGCTATCCACAATGCTACTGTGCTGCCCAATATCTTTTGATCCCCTTCACTACAAGAGCTATATCTAACTCCTTCTTGAAAACATACCATGTTTTGGCCTCACCTACTTCCTGTGGTAACAAATTCCACAGACTTACCACTCTCTGGTTGAAGATATTTATCCTCATCTCTGACCTAAATAGCCCATCAAATATCCACAGATTTTGACCCCCTAGACACACCCATCTACAGGAACATCATTCTTGCATGGATCCTGTGTAGTCTGGTTAGAATTTTCTAGGTTTCTATGAGAGCCCCCCTCATTCCTCTGAACTCCAGCAAATACAATCCAACTGATTCAATCTCTCCACATATGTCAGTCCTGCCATCCTAGGAAATCAGTCTGTTACATCGTCTCTGCACTTCTCTATAACAAGGACATCCTTCCTCAGATAAGGAGACCAAAACTGTACACAATATTGCAGCTGTGGCCTCAACAAGGCCATGTATAATTGCAACAGGATATCTTGGCTGCTGTACTCGAATCCCCTTGCTTTTAAGACCAGCATACCATTTGCTTTCTTTCCCACCTTCTCTACCTGCATATCTACCTTCAATGACTGGTGTACGACGACACCCAGGTCTCGTTGCACATTCTCCTCTCCTAACCTATGGCCATTCAGATGACAATCTGCCTTCTCGTTTTTGCTACCAAAGTGGATAACCTCACATTTCTCCAAATTATACAGCATCAGGCATTCATTTGCACACTCACTCAACTTGTCCAAATCACACCGAAGATCTCTGCAGTCTCCTCCCAGCTCACACTCCCACCCAACTTGGTGTCATCTGCAAATCTGGAGCTATTACTTATTTTTTTCCTATCTCAATCATTAATATATATTGTGAATAGCTGGGGTCCCAGCCCCGATCCCTGTGGTACCCCACCCGGCACTGCCTGCCAATTTGAAAAAGGCCCATTAATTCCTACTCTTTGTTTCCCGTCTGCCAATTAAATTTCTATCCATCTCAATACACTAACTCTAATCCTATGCACTTTAATTTTACACGCTAATCTCTTATGCGGGGCTTTGTCAAAATCCTTTGGAAAGTCCAAATAAACCACCTGCACTGCCCCCTCTCGCCCCCATTGTCAACTCTACTAGTTACATCCTCAAAGAATTCCAGTAGATTCGTCAAGCATGATTCCACCTTCATGAATCCACGCTGACTCTATCCGATCTTGCCACTGCTTTCTCAGTGCTCTGCTATAAAATCTTTGACAATGCATTCTAGAACTTTCCCCACTACTAATGTCAGGCTATTATCCCCTGTTTTCTCTTGGAGTTATATTAGCCACCCTCCAATCTGCAGGAACTGTTCCAGAGTTTAGGATAAGAGCAACAGATACATGGGAACACCATCACGTTGAAGTTCCCCTAAAAGTCACTCACCATCCTAACTCAAAAATACCTTGTTGGTTACTCTTTGGAGTGTTCCTTCACGGACGCTGTGTCAAATTCCCAGGACTCTCTCCCTAACATGCACAATACCTAAACCACATGGACTGCAGAGGTTCAGGAAGGCAGATCGGGGCAATTACAGATGGACAACAAATGCAGGTCTCGCCAGCAACGGATAAATGCCGTAAAATTAATTTTAAAACACGCTTGGGGACTGGCCGGGGTATGTTCTGTAATGCGGCCACTCAGTTTATGTTTAGTCTCCCCAGTGTCCCAACCTTTCCAGCATCTACAGCATTATGGTGGTGTACAAATCAGAAAAAATTATTTAAATTGCCACAAAGACTGGAGGGGCTGTGCATCCATCCCTATTCCTAGATTGTCACTGCTTGCTCCGTGTGTTAATCGGCATCCGGGCTGCCCTTCAGGTGAGAAGTTCAACGAGGTCTTGTTTCAGATGTGACGGTGAAGAGAAGCAGGAGAGTTGACCCTGTGTCCTGGCCAACATTCCTCCCTTAAACAGTGTCGCCACAAAGAGAGATTAACTGGACATTCATCTCAATCGTTCTCCGGGGAATCTTGCTGCGTGTGATGTGACTGCTGACTCCCCCCCCCCCCCCCCCAAACATGACGGCTACACTTTATTTGCGAGTCAGATATTGTGGGTGCAGCAAGTTTCTGGGATAGGTTAAGAATCTGTGAACTCATTGTATAAAGCACACTGCTGCCGCCTGCTGACAGGATAGCAGGGCTGCAATGGATGGCTTGTTTCAAAAGGTTCAGCGTGACTCCAAATGACAGAATTGTTACAACGCAGAAGGAAGCCATTCGGAACATCTTTTCTGCATCGCCTCTCCAAATGAGCATTTTGATTAGTCCTATTCCCCTGCTTTTTTCCGCACCTCTACACGATGTTTTTATTCAATTAATCATCCAGTGTCCTCCTTAATGTTTCCATTGAACCTTCCTCCACCACAATTCCAGCCAGTGCATTCCGGACCCAGAGCACTTCACAGCCAGCTGGTGATTAGCAACTCCTATATCAAATCTCCATTTCGCCATCTTCTCTCAACGGAGGACTTTGGATCTACCCTGCCCAGAAACATGGCCAAAACGCCCCAGTATTTCTCCTGCTCGGGGTCACCTGTCTGAGCTAAATAAGTACCAACTTCTCGAGAACCAGCCCGTGCTCAAAGAATCTAAAGCCCTCCTTCCTGCATAGTCCTTCTAACCGGACATTGATCAGCTCAATCCTTTTATTTCCATTCTGACTAACATGTGACACTGTGACTGATGTGGAGATTATTTCCTTGAGGCCCTGGTTGCTAATTTATTTTTTAATCTCCTTAAAATATTCCTGCAGAAGCTACATCATAAAATCTGTGCATTGCCATTTTTAATGTGAAAGGAAGGTTTTCACAGTGTTTAGTTTCACTATTGTCAGGAATCAGCCCATCGTGTCTGTGCTGGCCACCAATCACCTATCTATTCTCACCCCATTTTCCAGCACTTAGTCGGTAGCCTTGCATGTTCCAGCATTTCAAATGCTCATCTGAATGCTTCTGGAGCTGATTTAGCACAGGGCTAAATCACTGGCTTTGAAAGCAGACCAAGGCAGGCCAGCAGCACGGTTCAATTCCCGAACCAGCCTCCCCGAACAGGCACCGGAATGTGGCGACTAGGGGCTTTTCACAGTAACTTCATTTGAAGCCCACTTGTGATAATAAATGATTTATTTCTTAAATGTTGTGGATTCCCGTCTCTACTATCAATGAGCCAAATGACCTCCTTCTGCACTGTAAATTCTATGATTCACCCTTAAATATGTAGACCAATACTGCACGCAATTTGTTTGCGATGTGGTCTCAGCAATGCCCCTGTGATAAAGCCAGGGGAGTGCAACGAGCTTCTTTAAAGTCCTTTATTTCAGCAACAGCACCATACATACGCAGGGCCCGGTTCCCTTTCATCGGGTCCTCATTCCTTTTTAGCTGGCTCTACAGCTGCCTGCCTTTTATGCTAGTGCTAGGTTAACTCAGTCCAATTGAACACAGGGAACAATCATCCCCAGGTGGATGAGTCCGGTGCAGGATATTACACCCCTCCCTCCCCCAAAGCCCGAAACCCCTCAAGGACGGCCATTTAGGAGGAGTGGATAGGAGAGGACCAAACGGGTGCAAACCCCACAGTGACCAGACAACAAACCTAAAAAAAATTAGTTCGGATAAGGCTCCACCGAACGGGGAAACAGGACAGGCAGGCGTGTACTCCACCCAGCATTACGTCCGGCCCAACACCCTCACCAGTCACACGGGGGCGAAGCTGCCAACAGCCGAACCCAGGGACGGCACGCCCCACAGCATCAGACCCATCAACCCAAGGCCCAATCGGCGTGGCATGCCTTCCAGCCACAGAGGGAACAGGGGGGGACATCAGACAACGTCCACCTCAACGTCCCGCAACTCCCAAACTCCCCTTAATTTTTAATATTGGGCACTCTAAATTCTACCCCAAAAAATAAAACACCTACCAAAATGCCCAGGGAGCTGTCGCCCCGACATTCTTACAGTACACAGGCAAATAAACACACAGCGCAAATAAAAAAACACAGCAGGGTTCCGTGCAAGCTTCCACAGGACCAGAAGTCACGTGTGGAATGTCCAGTCAACTCCACACCAGAGTCTCCAGGCACAAAACCTGCAGTCGTACAATGACTGTCAGCTCGCAGGCAAAACATCACTGTTGCAAATCCCACAGTACAAGCTGCCGCAGAACAGTCTTCCAAACACAACGCTGCACTCATGACCAGAATGACATTCCAAAACGGCGGCGGCAACTAGAGAACAGACTCCCCGGTGGACCACTCTGCCAGCATCAGGAAACAACAGCAGACAGAGATGGACGAAACACTACTCGACCCACACCAGAATGATATCGCATCTGGTACTGCCGGACACATCAGACTCCAGATCACTCCCAGCAGACACACTTCACAAGCCGGCAGCAACAAAAAAAAACCTCGAGCCGGCTCTCGCCTTCCATAACATTAGAGGCTCTAAAAAAAACCCACAGAAACAAACTCGGTACCGTAGTCCACTCTTTTAAACAAAAAATTCCCGGGAGGTAGCTCAGCCGAACAAGCAGCATGCCAACAGCTCCAATTCATCATCGTCGCCAGCGTGATAAAGCCAGGGGAGTCCAACAAGCTTCTTAAAAGTCCTTTATTTCAGCAACAGCATCATACATACACAGGGCCCGGTTCCCTTTCACCGGGTCCTCATTCCTTTTTAGCTGGCTCTACAGCTGCCTGCCTTTTATGGTAGTGCTAGGTTAACTCAGTCCAATTGAACACGGGGAACAATCGTCCCCAGATGGATGAGTCCTGTGCAGGTTATTACAGCCACTATAACTGAAGCAGAACATCCTTATTTTTGTGTTTAATTCCTCTTGTAATAAAGGATCGCATTCCTTTAGCCTTCTTGATTACACGCTGTTCCTGACACTAACTTGTGACTGAGACATGAGAACACGGTAGCATTGTGGATAGCACAATTGCTTCATAGTTCCGGGGTCCCGGGTTCGATTCCGGCTTGGGTCACTCTGCGGAGTCTGCACGTTCTCCCCGTGTGTGCGTGGGTTTCCTCCGGGTGCTCCGGTTTCCTCCCACGGTCCAGGGATGTGCAGGTTAGGTGGATTGGCCATGATAAATTGCCCTTAGTGTCCAAAATTGCCTTAGTGTTGGGTGGATTTACTGGGTTATGGGGATAGGGTGTGGAGGTGTTGACCTTGGGTAGGGTGCTCTTTCCAAGAGCTGGTGCAGACTCGATGGGCCGAATGGCCTCCTTCTGCACTGTAAATTCTATGATCTATGATCTATGAACACCGAGATCTCCCTGCTCCTCAGAATTCTGCACTCGCTCTCCCGTTAAGTAATACTCTTTTGTTTATTCTGCTATAAGATTCATATCCAGCATTACGTCTTCTCACAGCATACTTTCCAACCTATCTGTGGGTCTTCTGGAAGTGTAGCCATAATGCCTTCTCTCATAGAAACATAGAAAATAGGAGCAGAAGTAGCGCATTCGGCCCTTCCTTTCGGCTCCGCCTTTCATTCTAATCATGGCTGATCCTCCACCTCAGTAATCTGATCCCACTTTACCCCCATATCCTTTGATCCCTTTACCCCAAGTGATATCTAATGCCTGACGATGGTCCCTTCGGCCCATCAAGTCTGCACTGGCCCACACCTCCACACCATCCCCGTAACCCAGTAACCCCACCCAAGGGCAATTTGCCAATCCACCTAACCTGCACAGCTTTTAAAAAAATAAATTTAGTGTACCCAATTAATTTTTTCCAATTAAGGGGCAATTTAGCGTGGCCAATCCACCTACCCTGCACATTTTTGGATTGTGGGGGCAAAACTCACGTGAACACAGGGGGAATGTGCAAACTCCACACGGACAGTGACCCAGAATCGGGATCGAACCTAGGACCTCGGCGCCGTGAGGCTGCAGGGCTAACCCACTGCGCCACCGTGCTGCCCCCTAACCTGCACATCTTTGGACTGTGGGAGGAAACCGGAGCACCCGGAGGAAACCCACGCACACACGGGGAGAACGTGCAGACTCCTCACAGACAGTGACCAAAGCCGGGAATCGAAACCGGGACACTGGCGCTGTGCAGTAACAGTGCTAACCACTGTGCTACAGTGCAGTCCCATCCTCCTATATTCCATCAGAAGCCTGTTCATACATAATTATTACTCCTCATTTACTGAGTTATTTATTTCTGAAATGACATCTACACATCTCTTTCAAACAGCCGCTTATGCGCAGCTCTGGGAATTAACAAGCCAACTGTTAAGCCCACTGTGCTAAACCAACCCTAGCCCCTTAATAATATTCTGTGTTTCAATGTGATAATCTCCAGGTGTCCTGTCACTGAGGAATCTGTATTTGCGGAGAGACTCGTATAGTCCAATCCTTTACTAATAGAAATAAAGACAGTAGTTAACAGTGAACTCTAAACTAGGATTAAGACATATTTAAGAACACACTTTATGTGGATGTCACCGCGTTCATTATCGAGTTTCAAAGATTCCTTGCCACATCTGACCATCTGCTGACGGGAATGTGGTCTGAAAGAGTTGAGCATCGCACAGTTTGCTCGCAGAGTGAAACTCATCGTGATTTTCACACAGAATAACCGACAAACCAGGACTGCAGCAGATTGGAGTTCACTTTTCCAAAGCAGAGTCTTGTTGCTAAGACTGAGAGCGATCCTGCTCATTTCCTGTCTTCACCAGTCACTGGTCTCCATCAGTACTGTCATTAAATTGTTCTGTTGGGACAACAATGTCCTGATGTCAATCAGATGTATTTTGTAGCACAAACCAGGGCCATCGAAATATTTCAGGATGTAGTAAAACTCACACATTCAAGGCGAATCCTATTGCGCAAATACTTCCCACATAACTATGGATATTAACATCATAGTTTATAACTAATCTTTCTTAATCATGGACAAACCCATAATCAGAAACTGGAATTGAATGCAGCTAATTTTGAAAATGTGAAATTGATCCAATTATAAGCATCATAAATATTAGAGTGTGACCCAGCTCTGAGGGAGACCATTCGGCCCGTCGTCCCTGTGAACCTTAAAATAGAGTCATCATTCTTGGGTCGTTTTTATTGAGCAATCCTTTCTGTTGGTTGGTGTAGACTCGATGGGCCGAATGACCTCCATCTGCACAGTAGGAATTCTACGGATTCTGTGGAGGTGGGCGGCAGGACCGCACAGTGGTTAGCACTGCTGCCTCACAGGGTTCAATTCCGGTCTTGGGTGACTGTGTGGAGTTTGTCCGTTCTCCTTGTGTCTGCGTGGGATTCCTCCCACAGTCCAAAAATGTGCAGATTAGGTGGATTGGCCATGATCAATGTGGAGATAGGGTGGGCAGTGGGCCTTGGTAGATGATCTTTGGACGGGTCGGTGCAGACACGGTGGACCTAATGGCTTCCTTCTGCAGTGTCGAGATTCTGAGTCATTCCTGCAGCACCAATATTCTGTCAGCAGGAGGCAGCAGTGTATTCACTCAGAGTCTCAATCCATCCCAGAAATGGACTGGATCCGCAATTAATTACTCACAACAGCAGGTTTTATATTCCTGAGTGACACAATCAAATTATGTAATCAGATTAGTTTATAACTATAATTCCCCAAATATTGCAGTGAAATTCATCTGGAAATCAGGGAACTGAAGTTGCTGCTGTAGAAAAATGCTTGAGTCTATTATAAATGATGTGTTAACAGGAGACTTTGGAAATATCAACAGGATTTGACAAAGTCTATCTGAATTTATGAAAGGGACATCGTATTTGACAAACATACTGGAGTTTTGTTGATGGAATAACGAGCAGAATAGATAAGGGAGAAACTGTGGATGTGGTGGATTTGGATTTTGAAAAAACCTTTGCTGAACTTCCACATAGAGGTCAGTGTACACAATTAAAGTGCATGGGATTGGGATTATATATTGGCTTGGAATGAGAATATTTAGGAGACAGGAAGCAGAGAGTAGGAAACAGTGAAACATAGTAAGCCATTCGGCCCTTCGAGCCTGCTCCACCATTCATTATGAGCATGGCTGATCATCCATCTCAATAGTCTTTCCCGCCTTCCCCCACCATCTTTAATCACCCTTCTCCCCAAGTGCTGTATCTAACCCCTTCTTCAAAATAAACAATTTTTTGGCCTCAACTATTTCCTGTGGTATTGAATTCCACAGACTCACCACTCTCTGGGTGAAGAAATCTCTCCTTATTTCTGTCCTAAATGGTCCAACCCAAATCCTCAGAATGTGACCTCTGGTTCTGAACATCTCTACCATCGGGAACATCCTTCCTGCATCTACCCTGTCTCCTCCTGTTAGAATTTCATGGGTTTCTATGTGATTTCCCCCTCATTCTTCTCAACTTCAGCAAATATAATCCTAACCGACACAATCTCTCCTCATATGTCAGTCCTGTCATTTGCAGCTGGCTCTGGCTCATGGTTGCCTGTGAGATGGCAACACTGCCCTGTGCCTTGGCCAGAATCGATTGTGTCCCACATGGCACCGGTGCCAGCTCCTTAACAGTAGCGGAATCAGTCCAGATGTGGTGCCGGATTTGCTGTTGTGAAAGTCCATGAAGTCCATGAATTCTGTGTCAACACGTAGTTTCAGAAAGGGAGAACTCGCCCATTCACCTCAGCAATAATTTCCTTTTTTATGATGTGAAGATGCCGATGTTGGACTGGGGTGAGCACAGTACGAAGTCTTACAACACCAGGTTAAAGTCCAACAGGTTTGTTTCGATGTCACTAGCTTTCGGAGCACTGCTCCTTCCTCAGGTGGAAGGAGCAGCGCTCCGAAAGCTAGTGACATCGAAACAAACCTGTTGGACTTTAACCTGGTGTTGTACGACTCCGTTCCTTTTTTATGAATACATTTAGAAACTTTGACTTTGTTATATCTCTTTCTAGTTTTCATTTACAGCCCAATTTCTGCGCTTTTTTTCCACTTTTCCTTTCCTAGTTTTTAAAACTTTACCAATGCTTTTGGCCCATTGTTAATCTTTGCGGTATTTTCCGTGTTTTCTTTCAATTTGAAACCACTCTTCCCGATGTTAGTGAATGGAGCATCCATCTGGTGGAGCCCTTTTCCTGAGGGAAATATATCTCTCTTGAGAAGTGACAAAATCATCCGCTTAATTGCTTCTGCATGTCTATTCTGTAGCCATTTAACATGTTTACCACTGTAACCAACTCCGGTTCCCTTTGGGTCGAGGGTTTGATTGCAGAATGTGGAAATTAACTCTGTGCTTGTCCGGTGGAAGGGAGAATGGGATAGAAACTAAACCTCATTTCGGCGCTCAGACGAGAGCAGCATCGTGGCGTAGTGGGTTAGCCCTGCTGCCTCACGGCGCCGAGGTCCCAGGTTTGATCCCGGCTCTGGGTCACTGTTCATGTGGAGTTTGCACATTCTCCCCGTGTTTGTGTGGGTTTCGCGAAGATGTACAGGGTCGGTGGATTGAACATGCTAAATTGCCCCTTAAATGGAAAAAAATGAATTGGGTGCACTAAATTTATTTTAAAATTCTGGGCTCAGACAAGTGGAATGTGGCGCTACAACTGGGATTTCCCATCTTTAGACATCACCAGGGTCCAGGCCAATGTTTATCCCTCATCATGGAAACAGATTATTTGTTTCTTATCATGTTGCTGATGGTGGGGCATAACTGTGTGAAAAATAGGTTGAGGGCTTCCATATTTCAACAGGTGTACTTCAAATGTGCTTAATTTGCTGTAAAGTGTTTTGAAACCTGAGGTCGTAAAAAGGTGAAAAATATGAATGCAAGTTTTTTCCATATTTATTTGTTTTTTTAAATGTATTTTATTACAAACATGTATCAAAATAGGTTTCAGCAAATAAACGCCCTGGGAAACATACTTCACAACAATCAACTATCTAGTCTGTACAGACTTTTCCCCTTTTTCACCCTTCCCCAGCCCTTCCCCGCCCCTCTCCTGTGACAAAAAGCTGCTCAAACACGGTCACAAACATCCCCCACCATTTCTCAACCCCCCTCTGCTGAGCCCCTTAAATCATACTTTTTTTTTAAATTAAGGGGCAATTTAGCGTGGCCAATCCACCTAACCTGCAGATCTTTGGGTTGTGGGGGTGAAACCAACGCAGACACGGGGAGAATGTGCAGACTCCACACGGACAGTGACCCAGGGCCAGGATTCGAACCCGGGTCCTCAGCGCCACAGTCCCAGTGGTAACCACTGCACCACATACCGCCCACCCGTAATACTTTATCATCTCCAACTGCGGGAAATTTTACAGGTCACTCAACCAAGCCGCTACCCCCGGTGCCGATGCCGAACGCCACTCCATTAAATTTGCCGCCTTGTAATCAGAGAGGCAATGGCCATTACATCAGCCTTCCTCCTCTCCATTAGCTCCAGCTTCTCTGAAACCCCAAATAGCCACCAAAGGGTGCGGGTCCACCTCCGCCTCCACTACCCTGGCTAAAACCGCGAACACTCTCACCCAGAACCTTCCCAATTTGCCGCAACCCCAAAAACATGTGCGTGTGATTCACAAGCCGCCTCCCACACCTCTCACACTCATCTGCTACCCCCTGAGAACCCACTCATTCTCGCCTGAGCCATATGCACCCTGTGCACCATCTTAAACTGTACCAGGCTCATGCTTGCACAGGAGGAGGGTCCCGTTTACCCTACGCAATGCCTCACTCCATACTCCCCAATTGATCTCCCCTCCCAACTCACCTACCCATTTCTCCATGATCTAACCACCCGCTCCATATTTATTAGTAATTAGATCAGCCTCTATATTAAAATAGTAATGATGTTTATTTTCCAGTATTCCCGCTTCCTGATGTCTGTAATCGTGCCCGCTTTGACCTGATAAGGATGCGAGCCCCATGCCCAGCCCCACTCTTTTTCCAACAATGCTTGTTGGAAGACATTGCAAGACAATACAGCATCTTATATGTATAGTAACACCAGAAGCATCTCACACTCTGACTCCAGATGCTGCATCAAGACCAGTACTGGCACAATGGACTCCTTCAGCATCATCATAGAAGTACAGTCAGGCTGCATTCCCTCCCCATTCATTGTCCTCTTGGTTGTCAATTTCATCATGAAGGTGATGGCGGGTGCAAACTTTGGCATCTTGTGTGAAAACCATTGGTTGCTGGACCTGCATCTCGCAGACATCACTGCGCACTCCAAAACATGGGCACCAGGTTTAAGAGCAATGGCACCAAAGTTGGTCCATGTATCAGCTGTGTGAAGGCCAACGCAGTGACGACTAGATAGAAATGAGGCTCTACCATCCTATTGGGCAACAGACTATTGGTGGCATCTATCACGTCCCCTACTGAGATTGCCTCATCTCCAGTGAGGCTAATGTTAAGATCAATGTCCACATAAGAATTGGCAAAGAAACATTTAGTTATTCAGCAGCACCACATGGTCTGCCATCCAGTCATGAAATATAATTGCACATGTCCATCGTGGTATAAACTATAATCGACACCAGAAAGTCATGGAATAGATCAGCAAAAGTGCCTCATGAGTTAAATGTTTCACCAGCATTTCCGAGGTACAATCCTGGGCATCATATCTAGACTAAACAGCACCAAAGGGGAGGTGCTACAGAGGACAGGTCAGAGACACCTCGTGGACATTGTGATGGGGAGACGACGAGACGAGCGGGATACGTGCTTTCCCTCCCAAACACATTCCCACTGGAGTGGAGGTAGAACGAACATGGCAAGATTGGAAAGGGAAAATTGGGCCATCTCAGGAAGGCCTGGTGAAGTACATTGAAGGAGGACGTTCAAGAGCAGGACACCACCTGGGATGGAGTGAGAGAGATTGTGATGAACCAGCACTGGTGGTGGAGTCTTGCTGCCTGCTGTGCTGCCTGGTGTCCGACACGTGATCGGAGGGACTAAGTCTGAGTAACTGTGTTTTAGAGTTTGACTTTACATGTTGGGTCGTGTGCATCTTAATAGGAATTAAAGTGAATCATTGTAACCATTGTCCATTAAATTTGAGGTGATGCCCCATTGAACCTTGGCTGGCTATTAAGCTTTCTTTTTAATAAACATTATGATTCAACATTGACATATCGGTGACAGTGAGGCAACTGTATTCAACATAAGTGAGACGTGACACATGACAGTATTTGAACAGTCGTTACATTTTATAATTGAGAATTATATTGTACTGTTTATACCTTGAGTGAAGGTTGCAGTAACACGTGCCTGCACCATCTGACCTGAACCCCTGGCTTATCCTCCAAGTGCATCTTGAAGTCTTCTCCACTTAGGTAAGAAGGTAACTTACAGACATCACCACACTGTCCAGTTATAGGGATAACACACACACAACACTCGGCTTTTTTAGGATTTGGACAAACCATCCCTGATAACAGTTTGTTAGAGGTTGAAGCAGTTGCAAAGGGGCAATGCGAAGGGGAATCTTTTATATTGTTGACATGTCGTGTCCTTGGCAGACCAATAATTCCTGTCATAGCCGCCCTCCTCATTCTGTCTTGAGCCAGAACCTACTCTCTCTTACATCTTGCAGTCTCTGTTCGCATGGCAATGTAGCTGGCTCTGCGTGTTGTTCTGTTTAGGTCATATAGCACACAAGGAGGCCATTCAGCCCTCTGAGTGCAGGCATGATTTCTATAGAGGAATTCAATTAGTCCTATTCCCCCTATCCCAACACACTGGGCAGGATACTCCACTCCCACGCCGAAGTGGCCGCGCCATCGTGAACGCCGTCGAGGTTCACGACGGCGCGAAATGGCCCCTTTCCCAACCGATTCAGGCCCTGACAATGGGCGAGAATCGTGGCCGCGTCATCTACACGTGCCAGGCCTTGTCGCCCGCGTAAAGGCGGCGCTGCATAGATGACGTGGCCGGCGCCACATAACTGGCGTCATCCGCGGGTTGGCGCGGTTGCCGTCCTCTCTAAGTCCGCCCCGCAAGAAGATGGAGGACGGATCTTGCGGGGCCGCGGAAGGAAGGAAGTCCTCCTTCAGAGAGGACGGCCCGACGATCGGTGGGCACCGATCGCGGGCCACCCCACATTTGAGGTACCCCCCGGTGCAGGATCCCCCCCCCCCCACAGGCCGCCCCCCCAGCGTTCACGCACCGTTCACGACGGCAGCGACCAGGTGTGGACGGCGCCGGGGGAAACCTTACACTCCCATTATAATGGGTTCTCCCTGAAATCACTCCTGTATCTTTTGCCCAATCCTTAAATCTCTCTCTGCTTGTAATCGCAATATCATATATAAGAAACAGATTTTTTTGTTGACCTGACCAAAACCTATCATGCACAAAAACCCACACAGCTTCTCCCACCTAAAATTGCAGCTAAAGTCTCCCATTTCTGGAACCATTCGGGTAAATCTTATTTGCTCCCTCACAAGAGGCAGCACGGTAGCACAAGTGGATAGCACTGTTGCTTCACAGCACCAGGGCCCCAGGTTTGATTCCCCACTGGGTCACTGTCTGTGTGGAATTTGCGGAGGTTATGGGGATATGGTGGAAGTGAGGGCTTAAATGGGTCGGTGCAGACTCGAATGGCCTCCTTCTGCACTGTACGTTCTAAGTCTAAGAGCCCTCACAGGGCAGGACAGTGGCGCAGTGGTAGCACTGCAGTCTCATGGCGCCGAGGTCCCAGGTTCGATCCCGGCTCTAGGTCACTGTCCGTGTGGAGTTTGCACATTCTCCCCGTGTTTGCGTGGGTTTCACCCCCACAACTCAAAGATGTGCAGAGTAGGTGGATTGAACACGCGAGATTGCCCCTTAATTGGGAAAAATGAATTGGGTACTCTAAACTTTAAAAAAAAAAAGAGCTCTCACATTCCCGTACCAGCCTCCCTGAACAGGCGCCGGAATGTGGCGACTAGGGGATTTTCACAGTAACTTCATTGAAGCCTACTTGTGACAATAAGCGATTTTCATTTCATTTCATTTTCCTTCCTCAGGTGTGGTGACCAGGACTGGATGTAATATTCCAATGTGGGCTATCTTTTCATTTAATTAAGTATATTATCTCTGACCATTCTTAATTCTCCCACTTCTACTACTACCTCCACTTTGCTACGACAATGGGAACCTGCAAGGTATAATCGTCTATTTGGTTAATACAAAGGTAAAAAAGTACAACAGTAAAAACAAAACAACTAACTAATTTGGTCTGGTACATTTAACATAAAATGCACCCTATCCTCGGTGCTGAGGGATGTGGAGCCAGTGGAAGCATTCGCTTCACTTCAGGGTGAAAATCACTCCGTTTATACAGGGCAGTGTGGTACTGAAAACAGGCTGAGAAGATGGACATAGGCCAGGAACAGAAACTGTCACAGAAACATGCCTGGCTGGAATCGATACTGGCCATCAGCAAAAGCACCCAAATCAAGGCATAAGAGGCTGGTTTAGCACAGTGGGCTAAAGAACTGGTTTGCAATGCAGAACAATGACTGCAGCGCGGGTTTGCGGCCTCACCGAACAGGTGCCGGAATGTGGCGACGAGGGGCTTGTCACAGTAATTTCATTGAAGCCTATTTGTGACAATAAGTGATTATTATTATTAAACATGTTGTTGCTACATGGACTTTCATTTCCTACTACAAGTCTATGAATATGGAATGAACTTCGAGACACAGGTGATCAACTTTGCAGCAGGACGAAGAACAGACAAAAGAAGCCATCAGACTCCTTAATGAGCTGATGGCTGTTCAGACCAGAGGTGGGCATATACATCTGACTCAATTCAAGCTTCCCAGTATAAGTACAGCACGGTAGCATTGTGGATAGCACAATTGCTTCACAGCTCCAGGGACCCAGGTTCGATTCCGGCTTGGGTCACTGTCTGTGCGGAGTCTGCACATCCTCCCCGTGAGTGCGTGGGTTTCCTTCGGGTGCTCCGGTTTCCTCCCACAGTCCAAAGATGTGCAGGTTAGGTGGATTGGCCATGATAAATTGCCCTTAGTGTCCAAAATTGCCCTTAGTGTTAGGTGGGGTTACTGGGTTATGGGGATAGGGTAGAGGTGTTGACCTTGGGTAGGGTGCTCTCGCCAAGAGCCGGTGCAGACTCGATGGGCCGAATGGCCTCCTTCTGCACTGTAAATTCTATGATAATCTAAGTAAGCAGCATCGAACAGATCTTGAGCAATAACCTGGGAACTGCCCAGGCACAACCATCGCAAGAAGAAAGGGCCCTGGGTTTCGACCCCAGAGAAGACATCAACATCGAGTGATCGAAGCCTGCCAGCCTCCTTTACTAAGTGCGGGTACTTTACTCAGCTGTGAATCTGAGTCACCTTTTCTTGAGTAATAGAATTGTGAATAAAATTGTGTTAAACTGTGAACCTGTTTTGTCCTTTGTTCATTTCGCAAATATGGGTAAAACTTCGTAAAACTTTTGAGTAAGTAAACTGGTCGAATACATCAGAGGTTTTAAAGGTACAACAGCAGTAATTTCCTAATCACGTTTAAAACGCCGGAGTCTGGAGCAAGCAGAAAATGAAACACACACTTTGCTTTCATGTTCTGTGATCTAATCAAGAAAAAATGAGACCTTTTTCAAAGAAATAGTTTTTTTGTCCAGTTTAATAACAGCGTTAGGCAGTTGAACTATTTGAACCATCCGCACCCCCTGTGACTGAGACCCACACCCAGCAGTTTACGCTGGCAGGAGGCAGGGAGATAGTGTGAAATTATGGGATGGACCTGTTAGTGACCTTTAGTCCCACAGATTGTCAGTGGGGCCGAGTTTTTCCCGCCGACTTTCCATCCCGGACTGAAGATGGGAAAGATTTTCTCAGTGAAAGTGTGGGTGAAAGTGTGGAGATGGGACATGTTGTCCGCATTGGAAAATGACACCTGTCCCCCCTCATAGTCCAGGAAAACCCCGATCTTCCGGGGATTCACACTCAGGATGAGGGGGGTATCAGAGGGTAAGGTGGCAGCAAAATAACCACTTCCAGGCTCCAGCCCCACAATCCAGAATCCGGACTCAGGGCTTGGGGATTTTCTCCCTTTCCTGTTCACAGACTCTCGGGTCACTCCCAGACCCCACTCTGTCTTCTCTCCCACCGCCACCTCCCAGTAATGTCTCCCTGATGTGAATCCCTCTGATCCCAGGACAAAGGGCCAAGGATTAAACCTCTCCGGGGTGTCAGGGAGCAGCTGGAACATTGCCTGATAATGGAAGAATATGGAGCTTCCGAGCCTCACACTGGTCCGGTCCTCAGACAGGATGAGCCGGGGATTCGCTGTGTTCAGATCCAGAGTCAGAGAGGCTGGAGCTGGGGGAAAGTTAAAATAACACAGTCAGTGATTTAGAGAGGGAGGGGGAGGGAAGAGAGAGGGAGGGGGAGGGAAGAGAGAGGGAGGGGGAGGGAAGAGAGAGGGAGGGGGAGAGAGGGGTAAACGGGGTAGGTGAGGGAGAGGATAGTGAGGGAGGGGGAGGGGCCAGATTCAGAGGAGTGAAATCAGGGCAGCAGAGCCAGGGAGTGGGTGAAGGGAGAGAGCAGGAAAGGAGAGAGGGAGTGTGAGAATGGAGTGAAAGTGAGGCAGAAGTGGGTGACGGAAAGCTGGAGGGTTTGAGAGTGTGGGGGCCGGATTACAGAGAGATTGGGAGAGGGTTGGGAAATAGAGGGTGTGGCAGGGAGAACAGGAAGTGACAGGGAGTGTGGGAGGGTGTGAGAGACTGAGGTGGAGGAGTAGAGACAGCAGGTTAGCAGGGAGAGTGTGAGGGTGAGAGAGAGAGGATGTTCGCAACAGTAGGAAGGTGGGAGGGAAAATGGGAGCGTAAGAGAGAGAGTGGGGGAGAGAATGTACAAGATGGGATGAGAAGGAAAATGAAGGGACGGGGGGGGATTGTGGGAGGGAAGGAGAGAGCAGGAGGAGGGGAAGGGGATATAGAGTGGGAGGGAAAGATGTTAGCTTGAGCAGAGGGGAGAGTGTGAGTGCATGGCAGGGAGAGAGAGATTGTGGGAAGGGCAGAGGTAAGGAATGCAGATATGAAACAGAGAGAGAGAGTGTGGGAGTAATAGGCTGTGAGGAACAGGGGAGAGGGAAAGTGCAGATGGAGGGAAGGAAGGGGGAGAAGAGGGAGTGACCCGAGCCAGTCAGAGTGTGAGGGACAGGAGTGGACACAGTGAGATAGCAGGGCAGTGGGGAGAGAGAGAATGTGAGAGCGGGAGGAGAGATTGTGAGAAGGTGAGAAGGAGAGTGGGAGGGGAAAGACAAGTTTGTGGAGAGAGGGAGAGGGAACAGAGGGAAGGAGAGAAAGAGCTGGAGAGAGAGCGGGTGGGAAGTGATATTTCCGCTAAGCAGCGTTTCGATGTCATTGCACAGGTTGTACACAATCCGAGCCTGTAAGATACCAGACAAAAATTATATTACAAGAACACAAGAATTAGGAGCAGGAGGAGGCCATTCGGCCCCTCGAGCCTGCCCCACCATTCAGTAAGATCATGGCTGATCTGATTGAATATATTTCCTGACCCAGTCACCACTGCTCACTGGGGAAGAGAATCCAAAACACTAACAACCCTCTGACAGCAAACAAATTCTCCTCATCTCAGTCTCAAATGTCAGATCCCTCATTTTTAAACTGTCCCTTCATGCTCGACTCCTCCACAAGGGAAACATCCTCTCAGCATCCACGCTCTCAACTCACCTCAGCGTTTTATATGTTTCAATAAGATCACCTCTCATTCTCCTAAACCCCAATGGGTATCGGCCCAACCTGCTCAACCTTTCATCATAAGATAACCCCTTCATCCCAGGAATCAGGCGACTGAACCTTCTCTGAACTGCTTCTAATGTAATTATATAATTTAATAAATAACGATACCAAAATGTTACAGAATACTCCAGATGCGACCGCATTAAGGCCCTGGATTGCTGCAGCGACAATTGTATATTTATATATTTTATTGCAATAAACAACAACAAAAAAATAGGTAAACATGATTAACAAGAAATCTTTGCTGTAACACACCAAAAACCCTGGCGGGATTCTCCGATTCTGCGGCTATGTGCGCAGGATCCGTCTGTTCTTACGACCAAAAAGTCGGCGCTTCCCCCCGCACCAATCCTCCACCCATTACTGTGGGGTGCAGAACATAGTCAGCAGCCACCACGCGAGGTCCCCGACAATTGTCAGGATACGTTACCCATGCCGTCGGGGACTCGGCCCATCGGGGGCAGAGCATCAGTGGAGGGAATCAGGTTACGTCCTGAAGGCGCCCATATGGTGTGGGCCGTACTCCTCGAGTACGCCGTGTTTGAGGGGGCGGAGCGTCGGAAAAACTGTGTCACCCCCGATTGCAGCATAAAAATGGATTCTCCGGCCGATCGCCGAACGCGATTTCGATGTCGGCAATCGGAGAATCCCGCGCTAAGTGTTGACACCAACGGAGAATCCATGGATTTTCACGATAGAAAAATCAGTGCCACACCTGCACCGATTCTGCTACTATTAAGGGGCTCGCACCGGCACCACGTGGAACACAATCGATTCTAATGAAAAACGGTGTGGGATTCGCCGGATCTGTGATTGACACTCGGGAGGCTGACAAGCTGCAGCCGCACAGAAACAATTCTCCCCCCACACACACCATCCCAGCCAACACGGTGGCTGTAAGGAGAGCGGCACCAAGGTTCACGGACGCAGAGCTCGAGACCCTCTTGGACGCCGTGGAGGAGACTAGGGCGACCCTGTACCCCGGCCCGGGAAGAAGTCTGCCAGTTGCCGCCATTCGTCGTGACTGGGCGCAGGTGGCAGAGGCGGTCAGCGCCGGGGGCAACATAGTTCGGACCGGCCTGCAGTGTAGAAAAAAACTGCACAACCTCCTCAGGGTGCCCACGGTGAGTAGGCAGCACTGTGCCCCTGGCACTAAACCCGCCCTCCCGGACGGCGGCTGATCCCCCATCCTGCCCCATACCGGCCGCCATGGCCAGGTGCCCTGACCAGCTACCCACCCCTGGGCTGCATGAGTCAAATTGTTTAACACTGTTGTTTTCAGTGTTCCCCCACCCCAGGAGAAGGCCGCACACAACCGCCGGGAGCGGGTGAAGACAGGTGGGGGACCACAAGACTTGCGACCCCTCACCGTGGCAGAGCAGAGGGCCTGGTAGTGGCCGGCGGCCCGGAGGAAAGGGAGGTCGCCGAGGTAGAGTTCGGCCACGGGTGAGGAACTGAGACCCTGTTGAGTAGTGTTTCCCCAAGAATTGTGTATGAACAAACACCCCCCCCCCCCCCACCCCCCCTCCCCACCTTCGGAGGGCAGGCCAATCCCAGGGACTAGCTGCCATCCAGACAGGTCTCGGGCTTCTGGAACAGACAGTCCCATCGATAGTGGAGATGCAGTCGCAGAGGGATTGTCGGCGAGCATCCAACACCTGGCGCAGGTGGAGGAGTCCAACTGCGTGCAGGAGCAGGAGGTGGTTCGACCATGCGTGTCACCCAGGCCAACACCATACGGGTGGCGTCCGCGTGGAACGTCAGCAGCATTGCCCAGGCACTGGTCAATGTGGCGCAGACACAGAGGGAGGTGGCCCAGTCCCAGAGGGAGATGGTGCAGTCACTGGCTGGTGTGACACAAACTCAGAAGGTGGTGGCACAGTCAATGGGTGATGTGGTGCAGTCCCAGATGGAGATGGTCCACCCCCTGTGCTCCCTGGCCACCAGCTTGCAGACCCTGGTCGAGACCAGAGCGGGCCACGAGGACTGGCACTGCCAGATGCCAGGATCCACCCCCGCATCTCCCTCCCCCCCCCATCCCCTCACCCCTGGCCCCGTCGGTCCCACAGTCCCAGCACCTCAGCTGAGCTGCTGCCAACAACTGGAAGTGAAGGAAGGGGTCTGCGGGGATCAGTGTGTGGGATGGGTAGGGCGGGGAGACTGGATTGAGGAGGGTGGAACGGCAGAATGGGAAGTGGGATGGGATGGGAGGGGAGGGAAGACAGTGGGAGAGAGGATGTACAGGGAGCAGAGCATGTGGATGATGGCGAGGAGAGAGCAGTGGGTCGTGGGCAGAAGGGGGTAGATGGAGGGGAGAGAGGGCAGAGGAATGGGAGGTGAGACAGGAAACTGCAGCGAAAGGGGAGGTGGCTGGCAGCAACTTCCGGACGAGTGGGAGGGTAGAGAGAATTAGGGAGCAGAAGGGGAGCGGAATAGAGGAATGGAGAGGGGAAGGGTCTAAATAGGCTGGGGGTGGGGAGAAAGCAGGGGTGGGAGACAGTGATGGTGCGTTACTTTCTTAACTTCTGCAGTCTATGTGGTGTAGGTACACCCATAGTGCTGTTAAGTTGAGAGTTCCAGGATTTTGACACAGTGACAATGAAGGGATGGCGATATATTTCCAAGTCAGCATAGTGTGTGGCTGAGAGGGGAACTTCCAGGTGGTGGTGTGTCCAGACATCTGCTGCTCTTGTCCTCCGAGATGGGAGCGGTTGTGGGTTTGTAAAGTGCTGCCTGAGAATCCTTGGCGAGTTTCTGCAGTGCATCTCTCGTTATGTATGTCAGTTATTAGGACCATTTTGGTCTGTGATTGGGATGAAAATCTGGTTGCTGTGGTTCAAACATCCACGTGCAGGAAAATTGGACATTCATTTCAGAAGTGTTTTTTTTATAAATTTAGGTTATCCAATTTTTTTTTTTCCAATTAAGGGGCTATTTAGTGTGGCCAATCCACCTACCCTGCACATCTTTGGGTTGTGGGAGTGAAAGCCACGCAGATATGGCGAGAATGTGCAAACTCCACATGGACAGTGACCCAGGGCCGGGATTCGAACCCAGGTCCTCAGCGCCGTAGTCCCAGTGCTAACCACTGCTCCATGTGCCGCCCTCATTCATTTCAGAAGTGATCATTTGTAGAAGAATGTAATGTCAGAGAACAATTATAAATAGAGAGGGATCGAGCTTGGGGATTTTGAAATGGGGCTTAAAACTCTGAACAGGAATCTAACAGGAGGTGACAGCACAGGAACAAGATCGGAGAGAGAACACAGCCCTGTCTGACTCCGGATTTAACTGGAAAACTTTTCAGTTTCAACACATTGATTGAAATTGCGGTATTTTCGTTTGTACAGAGCAGTTGGATCCATTTGCAGATTTACTCCTCAAACTTCATTTTGGAGAGCAGATTGACCATGTGGGTGGGTGATATTCTGTTAAAGGCCTTCTCCTGATCCAAGCTGCTGAGGCAGGTGTCTACATTCTGTCCCAGATATAGGTGATTGTATCCCTGAGGAGCACAAGGCTATCAGAGATCTTCCTTCCGGATACAGCAGAGGTCTGATCAAAGTAGATCACCAACTCTCGAGCAGACTTGACTCGATTGATGACCTTGGACAGAATTCTGTTGTCCATGTTAAGCAGTGAAATGTCCCCAATTTCTAATTCCACTCTCTCCCGTTCCACTTGTTGACGTTGGTGCGTCATCGGAAGGCCCTCCCACGATGCTTCGCCCCCAAGGGGCCGAGTTCCCGACCGCGCGGGACAGGTGTGGTCTCAGCGGTCGAGAACCCAGCATGGCTGCTGCGAACTGTGACCAGTGTCGTCACACGCGACCAGGATCCATGCCAGTGGCCGGGGGAGTTTTTGCGAGGGCTGGGGGTACTGATGGGGAATGGCCAAGGGGTGACCTGTAGGGCCGCGATTGACAGTTCGGGTCCGCGCACGGCCGCTACAACGGTGTACGGCGCGACCACTGCGGATCGTCGCTGTCCTCATGTGTGGCCAGGGACTCGGTCATTCTCCTCCGTTTTTGGCGCGGGAGCCGGAGGTTTCATGCGGCGCCGCTGCTAGCCCCTCACCGGTCCCAGAATCGGTGAGGGTTCGGCGGCAATTTTGGCATCGGAAAACGCCCGCTCCATTCGAAATGGCACTTAGCCGCTGAAACGGGGAATCCAGCCCAGTATATTTTCTCGTGTCATTTAAGATTTCTGTGATAAGAGGACAGTAAGGACGGGGGGGGGGGGGGGGGGGATGTTGTCTGAGTGCGTTTCTCTCTCTCTCTCTCTCTGTCTCAGTCTCTCTCTGTCTCTCTCTCTCTGTAACCTGTGGAAGATGAAACGTGAGCGGAGTCTGGAATGAATGATAATCTTGGAGCCTCTGCAGCAAAGAGCGAGTCATGCTGACTCTTCACCTCTTGGTGATCCTCCTTGATACTGACCCCGATCATCAGCAGCAGGAGCAGATTCTATTTGCTTTTCTCGAGCCAGGACATTTCCTTTTGTCTCTCTCACCCTCTGAACACCTCTAAGGATAAACAGCATCTCGATTTTCCACTTGACTGTTTCCCCAGGCACCAGGATCTCAAAGAGGAGTTTCAAAGGCATCCACCTTTTTGTAATCCCGTTTGAGTTCCTTGATGTCCTCTGGGGTCACCAATTTCACGTTGCGTGTCCATGCCACCTCCCCCCCCCCCCCCCCTCCCCCACCACCCTGCCCCTGCAACCCGGTTTTCTGCAGTACGGTTGTTCATGGTCTCTATCAGGGGCATGCGGGGAAACAGGCTGGAATGTGGTGTGGTGAACATGGGAATGATGCTAAGTTAATGAATTGAGTAAATTAAGCTCAATAACAGAAATAACAATGTCTGAACAGGCCCGATTTTCCACAGATCCAACAAAGTCTGGGCTGTCCAGTGTAGACAAGGTAACCCTGGCTTCCCCTGATAACAAAGCTGGAGGGAGGGTGGGGATTGCTCCCTTACCATCCTTCAAGGTCATTCTGACCTGCCGTTTGCTGGTCCAAATCCAATCCTGCCTCACAGGTAATGACCCAGATTCTTCAGGCAAAACCTCATCACTTACTTTCGACACCCTCCACATAAAATATTTGGAGTGATTTACATTTCAGAATCCTCAAAATTTACACAGTAAATGGAGAACAAATCACACACTATACTTACTACCCAACTCCCATTAATATTACCAAACCCTCTGCAGTTATGTAGCAGCTGCAGGTATCCAGTGTTCCACAGTAAACAAAAGAAGAAACCTCATTGAATACACAAACTGGAGACATTTGATTCAGATGGGGAGTCAATACAATCTTGATCTTCCACTGGACAGTGATGCCCCACCCAGAGGAACAGTCTGTGAATGGTCTAATCTTCTGAATTCTCCCTCAGTGTACCCGAACAGGTGCCATAGTGTGGTGACTTGGGGATTTTCACAGTACCTTCATTGCAGTGTTATTGTGACACTAATGAAGATTATTATTATTAATCACTGGTCTGAAAGTGACTGCCAGAACACACATCCAAAATTATGTGAGGAGTTCATTTTCTCTGTGACCTGCCCAATATTTATACCACAAACAGAAAACTCATCATTTTCACAATGCAGTTTCTGGGATCTTGCTGTTCACAAATTGGTTTTCTCATTTCCTACATTACAACAGTGACTGTTCCTCAACAATATTCCACTGGTTATGAAGCGTTTTGGGTCACGCTGTGCGAATGAGGACGGTTTTGAAGTTCAAGGTCCATTTTTGCCCTATTGTGTAATGATTTCTCTGTGACCAGGAGGTGAGATTTTTCTTACTGCTGCTCGCCGCTCTTTTCCCTCTCTCACCCCCGCTCTACAGTCAAGTCACCCCCACTCCTCACCGGAGTCAGAGGAGGATTTCCTGTCTCCTGCCCCCTCCTCAGGAACCACAGAGCATCTTCCCACACTGCAAACCCGTGGGAAAGTGGACAGTGATATTGTTCTGAAGATCAGGCCTCAGAATGGACTGGGCCTCTGAGCAAATTCAGCAGAGTGAGCAGTGGCTTCACTGGTTCACGACCTGCTCCATCAATGGAGTCACTCAAAAAATCAACCTCACTCAGTCCAAACTCCCTATTCTAGATTTAAAACTATACCGACTTTGACCTAGACTCTGTGACTGTGTAAAACCTGTGGATTTTTACATTCTCCCTTCTGTTTTGAACCTTGAACATTTCAATAAGATCACCACACTCCCTCCCTTATCCAGTGCAGACTCACAGTTTCTGCAGCCCCTCCTCTTGATGAAGGTGTCCAATTCCACCAACCAGATTATCTGCAGTTTAACACTTGCTCTCTAATGTCTCAATGTCTTCCCGATAATCAATGATAAAAAATGTTCCCCAGAATGACAGACGGGACCAGTCCAGTCTCCTCTACAAATTGGGTTTCCCATCCTGAGATTGGTGCTCTATTCCTCTGGTTATACAGGTCCCTTCACTGCTTTGACACACGGTGCTGATGGCTTCAGACACTCAACCAGAGGAACCCACAGAGAGTCAAATATGAGAATGGAGAGGCTCCCGAGGATTAACAACCGGCAAAGTGAATATTTAATCTGGGACCCTGGAGACCCTTTCGTTCCGTCACAACTGGATTTAAAATCAGGAAAATAAATAGAAGAGTTTTACCGGGGTTAATGGAGGTTATCATTTCTCTCCACGCTGTGTACTGTAAAAGGTCTTTGAACTTCCCGATAGACAGGGCGGCAGCAGATACTGAGAGTAGGTGATACTCGTCATTATTCCTGTATGTTAAAAAGGATTAAATAAATTTGTCTGTTAGAAGATTTCAGAACAAATGTAAATGGTCAGGTTTTCATCATTTTTGATAATAGAGAAAATGTAGAAAGTGAAATATTAATCACGTTTCTATAACTGAGAAAGGGATAACTTGGAAATTCAAAGGCAGAGAATGGAAACCCCCATGTCCTGAGTAAGGTTCACAGTCTGATAAAAGATTAGTTACCGGGATATCACAAATCACAGGAGAAGATGAATTGAACACCGCTATAAATAGCATTGAAACAGAATACCCGGAGGCCTTGTTCATCCTGGCCGGTGACTTCAACCAGGCCAACCTAAAGAGTGTACTACTAAAATTTCGCCAACACATCTCCTGTCCCACCAGGGCCTCCAACATCCTTGACCCCTGTGACACAAACATCAATGGCACCTGCCAATCCATCCCCCAATTGCACTTCTGAAAATTGGACCACAAGACGGTGCTCCTTCTCCCTGCACACAAGCAGAATCTTAAGCGGGAGAATCAGGTTAAGAAGGTCGTGTAATGCTGGTCCGAGTGCAATGGAAGAATCCTATGTGACTGGGCGGCACGGTGGCACAATGGTTGTGCACTGTTGCCTCACAGCGCTAGGGACCCGGTTCAAATCCTGCCTTGCTGGACTGTCAGTGTGGAGTTTCCACGATCCCTCATGTCAGCATGGGTTCCCTCTGAATGCTCTAATTTCCTCCCACTTTGCAAAGATGTGCAGGTTAAGTTGATTGACCATGCTAAATTATCCCTTAGTGTGCAAATGTTAGGTTGGGTTTTGGGATTGCAAGGGGGTGGGCCTCAGTTGAGTGCTCTTTCAGACGGTCAGTGCAGACTTCATGGGCCAAATGACCTCCTTCTGCGCTGTAGGGATTCTATGATTCTATGAATCCATGACTGCTTGGAGTCAGTGTATTTGTCCTCATTCAAGACATCAGCGGCCAACCGAGACAGGTCTGTCACCACCGTCACAGACTTCATCAGTGAGTGTGTCGAAGATTGCGTGCCAAAGAAGGTAGCAAGTGCGTTCCCCAACTGGAAACCTTGGTTTAACTGGGAGATCCACTCCTTTCTGAAGTCCAGGTCTGAAGCATTCAAGACAGGCGACCCTGACCTGTACAAGAAATCTATGAACGACCTCTGCAAAGTCATCAGGGATGCCAAGAGACAATACCAGACTAAGCTAGAGTCACAAACTAATGACCGACTCTCGTTGGTTGTGGCAAGGCTTAAATATTATAACGGGTTCCAAGGTAAAGCCGAGTAGAATCTCCAGCAAAAGAACACCCTTCCCCGATGAACTCAATGCAATCTATGCTCTTTTCGAGCAGGTAGTCAAACCGTTGTGAACTGCCCCAGCAGCCTCGGGCACACCCATACCGACCGTCACAGTCTCAGGAGTCAGAGTGGCTTCTTGAAAGTGAACCCACAGAAAGCAACAAGTCCCAATGGAGTCTCTGGTCATGCACTCAGATCTTGGATGGACCAACTGGCGTGCGTGTTCGCGCACTTCTTCAACCTCTCCCTACTCTGTTCCAAGGTTCTGACCTTCTAGAAGACCACAACCATATTTGTGCTAAAGAAGAACCGGGCGACATCCCCAATGACTACCATCCAGTGGCCTCGATCATTATGAAGTGCTTTGAGAGGTTTGTCATCAGACACATCAGCTCCATACATCCAGACTGCCTTATCCACTACATTAGGCATACCGTCACAATCAGTCCACTGTAGACGATATCTCCCTGGCCCTATACTCATCCCTGGAGCATCTCGGCAACAGGGGCTCCTATTCATTGACTGCTGCTCCACCTTCAACACCATAATCCCAGCCACGCTCATATCCAAACTCCAAAACCTAGGACATGGCTGCTCCCTCTGTAACTGGATCCTTGACTTCCTGACCCATAGACCACAACGATACCTCCTTCATGATAGTCCTCAATACCGGGGCCCTGCAAGGCTGCGTATTTAGCCCCCTACTATACTCCTTATACATTCATGACCATGTGGCAAAATTCGGCTCCAACTCATCTACAAGTTTGCAGATGACATGACCGTAGTGGGCCAGATCTTAAACAACGATGTATGTGATAGAGAACCTAGACGCATGATGCTGGAGATTCTACTCGGCTTTACCTTGGAACCCGTTATAATATTCCGGGCAGCACGGTAGCATTGTGGATAGCACAATTGCTTCACAGCTCCAGGGTCCCAGGTTCGATTCCGGCTTGGGTCACTGTCTGTGCGGAGTCTGCACATCCTCCCCGTGTGTGCGTGGGTTTCCTCCGGGTGCTCCGGTTTCCTCCCACAGTCCAAAGATGTGCAGGTTAGGTGGATTGGCCATGATAAATTGCCCTTAGTGTCCAAAATTGCCCTTAGTGTTGGGTGGGGTTACTGGGTTATGGGGATAGGGTGGAGGTGTTAACCTTGGGTAGGGTGCTCTTTCCAAGAGCTGGTGCAGACTCGATGGGCTGAATGGCCTCCTTCTGCACTGTAAATTCTGTGATTCTGTGATGCAATGACAACAATATCTCTCTCAATGTTAGCAAAACTAAGGAGCTGGTCATCAACTTCAGGCAACAAAGTGTTGAACACATCCTTGTCTGTATCAATGATGCCAAGGTCAGCATGGTGGCACAGTGGTTAGCATTGTTGACTACGGCGCTGAGGATCCGGGTTCGAATACCAGCCCTAGGTCACTGTCCGTGTGGAATTTGCACATTCTCCCCATGTCTGCGTGGGTTTCATCCCCACAACCCAAAGATGTGCAGGCTGGACGGATTGGCCATGCTAAATTGTCCCTTAATTGGAAAAAGAAATAATTGGGTACTCTAAGTTTATAAAACAAACAAAAAAAATCAATGATGCTAAGGTGGAGATGGTTGAAAGCTTCAAATTCCTGCATGTACACATCACCAACAATCTGTCCTGGTCCACCCATGTCAACGCTGCATCCAGGAATGCACAACAGTCCTATACTTCCTCAGGAAACTGAAGAAATTCGGCACGGCCACATTTATAATTTA
The DNA here is from genome assembly GCF_047496885.1 of Scyliorhinus torazame. Classification (NCBI taxonomy): domain Eukaryota; kingdom Metazoa; phylum Chordata; class Chondrichthyes; order Carcharhiniformes; family Scyliorhinidae; genus Scyliorhinus; species Scyliorhinus torazame. Next base: position 208,885,662 of record NC_092720.1, read on the forward strand.
TAATTTATAATTTACAACAAAAATAAATTTAGAGTACAGTACCCAATTATTTATTTTTCCTAATTCAGGGGCAATTTAGCGTGGCCAATCCACCCAACCTGCACATCCTTGTGAAACCCCTGCAGACGTGGGGAGAATGTGCAAATGCCACACGGACAGTGACCCAGGGCTGGGATTCGAACGCAGGTCCTCAGCGCCGTAGTCCCAGTGCTAACCACTGTGCCACATGCCGCCCCTTACTCTTCCAATTTTTATTAATGTACCATAGAAGGTATCCTATCTGGCTGTATCATAGCTTGGTATGGCAACTGCTTGGCCCAAGACCGTAGGAAACTAAAGAGGGCCCTGAACACAGCCCAGTCCATCACGCAAACCCGCCTCCCATCCATTGACTCTGTCTACACCTCCCGCTGCCTTGAGAAGGTGGGCAGCATTATCAAAGCCCCCTCCCACCCAGATTATTGACTTTTCCAACTTCTTCCATCGGGCAGAAGATACAAAAGTCTGAGAATGCACACTAGTAGATTCAAAAACAGATTCTTTCCTAATGGTACCAGACTCCTGAATGACCCTCTCATGGACTGAACTGATCTTTCTACACATCTTCTCTACAGTTATAGCACTGCACTCCTTATGCTTTACCCAGTGTCAATGTCTATGTATTTACATTGTGTATTTATCATATGTCCTGTGTTTGTCATGTATGGGATGATCTGCCTGGACTGTACACAGAACAATACTTTTCACTATACCTCCGTACACATGACAAACATCAACATTGTAGAACAAAGACAAAGGCTGAAAACATCTGGAACTTAATGTTCAACTCTGTAATAACTGATCCACACAATCCGCCAAGAAACCTGCTCTCCTCTACTGGCATCTTGAATATCTCTGATTTTAGTCACTGCCCCATTGGGAGCTGGACCTTCAGCTGCCGAGGTCCTGAGATCTGGAATTCCCTCCCTGATCCTATCTGTCTCTAAGCCTCTTTTTCTTCCTGAAACACTCTCTCGAAAATCCACCTCCGTCATCCGTATTAATAGTTCCTTATGTATCTCTCTGTCAATTTGTGACTTTTGACACTCCTGTGAGCCTCCTTTAGACTTTATATTACAGTAAGGGCACCTTATAAATACAGGTCTTTGCTATTGTGGTTCTTGAGGGCACAGAGCCAGTTTAGATTTAATGTCTAACTTTCTTGGGTTGCTCAGGTTCCATGCAGGATCATGGATGGCCGACTCCTTGGATACATGGACTGTGCGGCTCTCTCAGGGTCAGTCAGAAGGTCACAGACACTAACAGCCAACATTAGACAAGTAAACACTTCCAGCCTGTGAACCAGGTTGTATTATTTCCTTAATGTTATCTTTAATACAATATTGCAGGAAAGTTATATAAAATGTAATACTGTACAATTGCTGCAAGAAAATTAGTTACTTTCAAGCAGTTGTCATAGAATCATAGAATTTACAGTGCAGAAGGAGGCCATTCAGCCCATCGAGTCTGCAGCGACCCTTGGAATGAGCACACTACTCAAGACTCATGCCTCCACTCTATCCCCCTTTATGTTATGTGTGAATTATGAATGGAATTGTTGACGCCTGATGGACAAACCTTTAAAATTATGAGAACAACCAAGAAATAAATCCATGAAAACATTTTACCGAGTTATTTTATCAAACTATAGAGTTTCAGTGAAGAACATGTCCTACCTTCTCTTCTGACAAGCTTCCTCCTGAAATAAATGAATGAGGAACAGTGAGGATGACAGTAACAGATTTCAGGAGGAGTTAGGCAGGCTGGTGAAATGAGCAGATTCAGAGCAGATGAGATTTCACACGGAAGTGGAAAGTGATGCATTTTGGAAGGAAGATTGTGGAGAGTCAAATAAACCGGAACTGAGCATCAGTCCTGCTCACAGACACAGTGACTCGCACACACCGTACCAGACACACCCACACACTCACAGCATGGAACTGGAACTGAGCATCAGCCCCGCTCACAGACACAGTGACTCTCACACACCATACCAGACACACCCACACACTCACAACATGGAACTGCATTAAGGGAGGCAGTGGCATAGTGGAATTGTCACTGGATTCATAAACCAGAGACCCAGAGTAATGCTCTGGGGACCAGATTCAAATCCCTCCACAACAAATTGTGAAATTTGAATTCAATAAAAATCTGGAAATAAATGTCTACTGATGACCATGAAACCATTGTCAATTGTCGTAAAAACCCAGCTGGTCAGGGCAGCACAGTGGCGCAGTGGTAGCACTGCAGTCCCAGGTTCAATCCCGGCTCTGGGTCACTGAGTTTGCTCATTCTCCCCGTGTTTGCGTGGGTTTCGTCCCCACAACCCAAAGATGTGCAAGGTAGGTGGATTGAACACGCTAAATTGCCCCTTAATTGGAAAAAATGAATTGGTTATGCTAAAAAAAAATTTTTTTAAACCCAGTTGGTTCACCAATGTCCTTTAGGGAATGAAACCTGTTGCCCTTACCAGGCCTGGCCGATATGTGACTCCAGACCCACAGCAATGTGGTTGACTCTTAACTGCCCCCTGAAGGGCAATTCGGGATGGGCAATAAATCTGGCACAGTATGCGACACCCACTCCCATAAACACATTTTTAAAAAGGTATTTCTTGGACAAAATTGAACTTGGGCAAAACAAAGAAAGTGTGAAGATGAAGAAAACTCATTCTTAGGAGGTTCCAGGAATCTGCAGACAGTGTGGGGACCGTTAGTTCAGAGACAACAGCAGAACCGTTCAGGCTGGGAAACAACCTTAGTTTAATTCTGTTTCTATTTTGTCAGTAAATTCTATAGTTATATCACAATTATCAACAGTTATTTTGTGACTGTGAAGTTTCACTGAACTGACCCACAACATATTCCCTCACCTTCAGAAATATCAGCTCGTCTTTTTGCTTCATCTGTTTTTGCAACTTTGAGAGATTCTCCTCCATAGAATTTAAATTCTCCTGAATCTCTCGAAGGTTTTTCTCCATTGGTTCGAGAATCCTCTCCTCTTCTTTCCTGAGATCTCTGAGTAAACGCTGCTCTTTCTCAGTGAGAATCTGGTGCATTTTACTGAACTCGGATGTGATGTGGGTCTGCAGACTGCTCGACTGTTTCTACCAAATGAAATGTGAAACATAATTAATGTCCCGCGATAAAGGGAACAAAACTAACCGAGATCCCAGAAAATCAGCACAGGGAGACCTTACCCTAACTTCAGAAATCTTCCTTTTCTGTTTCAGTTCCGTTTCTAGAACAGCCGATGTTTTCGCTGTGAGAGAATCTATGGAAGATTTCAGCTGATCCTGGGATTGGAAGAGAAAATCACAGAATGAAAGTGTTAGTCCTTGAACATGGGGAGAAATGATCAGTTTAAGGAATGTGTTCGCCTTTACCTTGTGTTTTTTGACAGCTTCTTTAATCGGCAGGAAGCGGTGCTCTCTGTGTTCCCGCGAATCTCTACAAATCAGACAGATCAATTTCTTATCAGTTTCACAAAGCAGTTTCAGTTCTTCCTGATGTTTCTCACAGTGAAGTTTACTTTCCTTCTCTTTCCGATTCAATTTTCGAGCTTTCTCGGTCAGATTCGCTAAGGCCCAATTTGTGCTGAGGTTTCTTTCCGGAAACGCCGCTCTACAGTCCGGACAGGAGTTTATCTCATTATTTTCCCAACACTGGGTGATACAGGAGCGGCAGAAGTTGTGTCCACAATCCAGTGTTACCGGATTGGCGAATAAATCAAGACAAATTGAACACATTGCCTCCTCGGTCAAACTCTGGACCTGCTGTCTGAGCGCCATGTTCACACTCAGCACTTCCTGATTCAAACTGCTTTCAGTTTCATTGTTATTGCGCTGCTGACTCGCCTGAATAACTTCACCGAGTGATCAGGAGATTGTATCAGAGAATTTTCATTGTATTGACTAAAACACACTGGTCTATAATCCTCTCGACCTTTTTTAACTTTGAGTAAACATTATTTTGGGCATTTTGAATTCGAAAATAGCTTTAGCCTCTTAATTTGAACACAACTGAATATCCAATTTCCCGACTGTACACTGTACACTGTAAGAAGTCTTACAACACCAGGTTAAAGTCCAACAGGTTTGTTTCGATGTCACTAGCTTTACACTGTCCTTTATGTATACATTGAATTCTCCTGGAACTATTCGCAAATGTTCATTGGCTCCTCAGTGTTTACTTCAATTATTTTCCTTTCCCATTTTTGTACCGTTGCACCCCAGAACTGTCTTTCACGATGAGCATCTTTCCCGGAGATTCTCTGTCTCGCACAGGCTCGGCTGATCTTCATGAATTCGGCCTTTTCAATCCAGATGCGAACTCCCAGCCACATTCCTGTGTGTTTAACCAGATAGACTTTAACCTCTCGCTGCTCCTATCACCCAGATCCTGACAGTGTCCACTGTCTATGAGATTCAGCGACATTTAGCAAATCCAGGCAACCCAATTCCCAGAATGGGTTCCAATGGAATCTCCCTCTCCCAAAGTCTGACTCCATGGCAACATGAATCACACGGCCTTGTATTCAGCCAGTTCTGAATTGCGCTCCCAAAAGCAATCTGATTGCACCCTGCCCATTGCCCCAACAGAACGATTTAATCTCAGTAATGTCTGAAAACAAATAATTGGAGAATACATCGGATTTTCAAAATTAATTTGATCCAATTCTGTGAGCATCATTGGGAAATATTAGCTGGAAAGTCCCACACTGAAATTCACAATCATTCCGAAATGATTTGCCAATTAAGATTCTCCATCAATGTACAAGGTTTGATAGATTCTTCACTATTTACCTGGCTTTGATTTGAGCTACAGAAAACAATTGTGCCAACAGAGCGATCGGGGGTGGGTCATAAAAATGCTGCACAGCCAGCAAAACCGGTGAGAAAATGAGACGGGACCAGGTTTAACCCCTCAGGTCCCTGACCAGAACTACATCCAGCAGCAGCCTCCTCCCTCTGTCTGAACTTCTCACTTTGAGCAGCTTCTCCTGGATCTCAACACACTTCATCCAAACAAAAGGCACTGCTATGGGGATCCGCGTGGGTTCTAGTTATTGCTGTACAACACATAGAACATTCCTGGGTCCAGTCCTACTCCCCCCTCCCTCTCTTTCAGACCTGTTCCCGCTTCCCTTCATTCTCGGTGGATGACCTTTTCCCGAGGCTTCTGTCTCTCACGTTAAGATGCTCATTTTCCCATCATCTGGATCAAATTTTTGGACCCCTGAAATATATTTACTTCAGTAACTCTCAAATGTTCAGTGTTTTTTATTAGCTGTTGGGCAGATTCAGGACTGGATTGAAAAAAACCGCTGGTTGGGCCCCGGAAATCCCGCCTGACAATAAACTTGGTGATAATGTGGAGATATTTCCTGTGTGTTTTGGGCAGGAATGATGTGAACTGGGGAATCAGAAGATCAAGAGCACAATGTAATGGTGCAGTGTGGGTGTCAATCAGTGTGTGTAATGTTTGAATGGAGCTGGTGAATCAGTGGGACTCAGGATGACAGAATAAACCAGCTGAATTTGAGACATTGTCACTTTCTGAAGCCCGGGGCTCCGAGGCCTTTCCCGCGCTCCCCTCCCTCACTGGCGCGCTTCTCACCACGTGATGCAGTGCGGAGTACAGCCCCTTCCCTCGCTGACGCTGTCTGATCCTCCAATCAGAGCCGCTCTTCTTCCCGCGCTCTCTGTCTCGGGCCGCTCCTCGCGCTCGGACCTTGGGCTTGGAGGTCAGCGCGCGGCCGCTCCTCGCGCCCTGGCCGGAGCTTTTCCTCTCGAGCGGCCGCTTTCCCCCCTCAGCCGCTCGGAGCCTCATCCTGGGCGCTCACGTAACTCCTCCTTTGTTATGAGGCCAACAGTTTCTAATGGGATGTCCAGTTTGACTCCATTCCATGGCCTCCTGAGAGTTTGCACCAAGGCTGCAATGAGGTCTGGAGCCCAGTGCTCCTGGAGGAAGCCAAACTGAACATCTGCCCGAGCCGGAGCAAAGAGCTGAATTCCAGAGGTGGAGTGAGAGTCACTGCCCTGAACATCAAGGCAGCATTTCACCCAGTGTGGCATCAAGGAGCCGCAGCAAAACCCAACTCCATGGCAATCAGGGGGGAAACTCTCCATTGGTTAGAGTCTGGGTTCTTTCTCCAGGAACGTTACCATCAAGCTGCTAAAGTCCCTGGTTCTGGAAACTCCAGCCAGAGGAACCATCCTTCCAGCGTCTACCCTGGGTCACACCCAGTGAGAAGTTGAAGTGTTGTTTGATCTCCGGAAATAGAAACCGAGTCTATTCGTCCTCTTCTCAGGGAACAATTTTCAGCTGAAATCAACTTTGAAAATGTGGATTTGATCCGATCCGAATCTCAGTGACGCAACAATCACAATATGATGTCACAGTGGACAGAGACCATTCGGCCCATCGTGTCTGTGAACCTTCAAAGACACTCCCCATTTCTCGGGCTGTTTTTAATGGGGAATTCTTTCCTGCAGCACCGACATTCGGTCAGCAGGTGGCAGCGGTGCTCTTTGTAACAATGATGTGGAGATGCTAGCGTTGGACTGAGGTGGGCACAGTAAGAAGTCTTCCAACACCAGATTAAAGTCCAACAGGTTTGTTTCGAATCACTAGCTTTCGGAGCTAGTTCCTTCCTCAGGTGAATGAAGAGGTAGGTCTCAGAAACATATATATTGACAAAGTCAATGTTGCAAGACGATACTTTGAATGAGAGTTTTTGCAGGTAATTAAGTCTTTACAGGTCATCTTGCATCTTTGACTTTGTCTGTATATGTGTTTCTGGAACCTACCTCTTCATTCACCTGATGAAGGAGCAGTGCTCCGAAAGCTAGTGATTCAAAACAAACCTGTTGGACTTTAACCTGGTGTTGTAAGACTCCTTACTTTGTAACCATGTAAGATTTGAGTTCAAACAGTCTCAACAAATCCCAAAAATGTACTGCATCCCCAATTAATTATTCACAAGTACAGGAGCCACCAATAAATCAGAAAATGCAGCAGGAACTTTAGACACAGCAAGATCCCAGAGCGATGAACAGATACATAAGGAGTGAACCCCTCTTTGGTGATGCTGGTTGAGGGAGGAATGTTGTCCAAGAGAGAACTCCCCTTCTCCTCTTTACCGTGGGAGCTGAAACACCCACTTGAGTCAGATGCGGTTTAATATCTCACCCGAAGGACTGAGTTGGTCGGAGGAATATAATAACAGGAGTGGGCCATTCAACCCCTCGATTCTTTTCCACCTTTCGAGTAGATCAGGGTTGAGTTTATCCCAACTCCATCCCAACACCTTCGCTCCATCAGCATTGATACTCTGGCAATCTCCAATTGTCCCAGTATCCAGAGGCTGCGGGTGGAGAGAGTTCCACATTTGTTCCTGCACTAAAGGTCGAGATGACATTTCATCAGTGTTCTGAAACCTGAATTCTATTTCTCTCCACAGATGCTGCCTGACCTGCTGAGTAATTCCAGCATTTTTGTTTTTATTTCAGATTTCTAGCTCCCGCAGTATTTTACTTTTTATTTGTTCATGGGACGTGGGCATCGCAGGCCATTTCAGCATTTATTGCCCATCCCCAATTGCCCTTGAAGGGGCAGTTAAGAGTCAACCACACTGCTGTGGGGTCTGGAGTCATATGTAGACCAGACCAGGTAAGGACGCCCAATTGGTGAACCAGATGGGTTTTTCCGACAATCGACAATGGTTTCACGGTCATCATTAGACTTTTTGAATTCCAGATTATCATCTGCAATGGCAGGATTTGAACCTGGATCCCCAGAGCATTATTGTGGGTCTCTGGTTTACTAGTCCAGTGACAGTACCACCATGCCACCGCCTTCTTGTTCCTGTGTTCTGGAGTTATCGTAGAATTCCTACGTGCAGAAGAAGGCCATTCGGTCCATCAAGGCTGCATCGGCCCTTGGGACAGAGCAACCTACTTAATCCCACGCCTCCACCCAGCAACCCCACGTAAACGTTTGGACAATAACAGGCAATTTAGGTTGGCCAATCCACCTAACCTGCATATCTTTGGACTGTGGGAGGAAACCGGAGGAAACCCACACAGTCACCCGTGGCTGGAATGGAACTCAGTTCCCTGGGGCTGTGAGGCATCAGTGCTAACCACTGTGTCACCGTTGTTTGGGAGGAGCCTGCCACAACAGAAAACCCATCGAATCATCTCCCCAGACCTGCTGGGCAAAAGAACACTCCAGAAACAGGTGGGAAACTGCCTGGATTCCAGTGGTCAGTGTCAGTTGTGATTCAGTGGCAGCGCCCTAATCGCTGAGTGAGAAGTGAGTGGGATCGATCCAACTCCACACACTTCAGCACAGAACCGGAATTGGAGGGATCTCGCGGATCTCAAATCAGCTCAGCAGCCCCAGGGGCGGTGAAAGAAACTTTGTTCTTTGCTTCCTCGCAGAAAAAAAACGAATCTCACATTTTCCTCCACTCTAAAAATTTTCTCTGTGTAATATGAATATTTCATTGGAACATAAGAACACAGGAATCAGGGAAATAAGTTGGCAATTCAGCCTTTTGAGCCTGCTCCGCCGTTCAATCAGATCATGGCTGATTTCCCAAAACCTAACTTGTGACTACACATCAAACCTGGTCCTTCGTGCAGTTTGGGACGTCCCAGAGTGGAGAAAGGCGCTATTTAAGTGCAAATATTTCTGAGCGTAAGTAAGATCGAAGTTCACAGGTTCAATCCCTCGAAACATCTTCTCAGTCCCAGTAATCTAAAATATCTCCTTGACCTTTACAGTACTTTGTGTTCTAATGTGAGCGGCTGCTGTCATGAACACAATTCAGTTTCTGCACCTGGATCTCACACTGAGTTTCCCAGAGGGTTTGTAATCGGCAGCGAGTTCAGACTGGAGAAAAATGTAATGGAATCTCGATCCCACCCATCTCCACCTCTTCCCTCTCTCTGTCTGTCTCTGTCTCTCCACTGTCAACATTTCTTGGAGCTGAGCCTGCCCCGATTGCGTTCAGTTCCTCTTCGTGCACTAACACTGTTTCCCCCTCATACTGTGCTAGGTTTCATGTTCCTGTGTGAGACACTCAAATTATTTAATCAGATTAGTTATTATGAAAATTCCCCAAATATTACAGTGAAATTCATCGGGAAATCATAGAACTGAAGTTGCTGCTGTGGGAAAGTAGCAGGTAAAATGCTCGAGTCTATTATAAAGAATGTAACAGGATACTTTGGAAATATCAATGGAATTAGACACAGGTGAACATGGATTTCTGAAAGGGAAATAATATTTGACAAATCTACTGGATTTGCTGAGGATGTAACTAGCAGAATAGATGAAGGAGAACCAGTGGATGTGGTGAATTTGGCTTTTCAGAAAGCATTTCATAAAGTCCCGCATAATAGGTTAATGTGCAAAATTAAAGGACATGGGATTGGGGTTAACATATTGAGAATGGGTTAGCAGACAGCAAACAGAGAGCAGAAATAAATGGGTATTTTTTGGATTGACAGGAGGTGACTGTGAGGTGGCACAGGGATCAGTGCTTGGACCCAGATCTTCACAATATATCTTCTTCGGCAATCACTCAGTAATGAGTATGATTGTCCACCTAAGAACTCTGTGTTACTGATCATGGGTTCTGTGGGACCATGAGTGGCTGAAGAGCCCGATCCTGGAGCCACATCTTCAACCGCACACTTTTCAGAAAGTGGGATCGGTCCTGGGACTCTAGATCGATGATATTCCTTTCCCCAGCTCCTCATCCAGGTCTCCTCTTGGCGTTGGGTGTCCTCGAAGAATTGTTTCCCGTCAATCAGAAGCTTCCTCCAAGTCAGTCTCTTCTGAGCAGTTGGGTGTCCTCGAAGCATTGTTTCCCGTCAATCAGAAGCTTCCTCCCGTCAATCAGAAGCTTCCTCCAAGTCGGTCTCTTCTGAGCAAATCTCCCAGGTGTTGACGTCTATGTTGCATTTCTTTAGGTAAGCACCATGAGGAACCAAATGTGATATTTCCATGTTTGCTGACAACACAGAACTTGGTGGGAATGTGAGTGGTGAGGAGGATGTTCAGAGACTTCAAGGTGATTTGGACAAGTTGAGTGAGTGGACAAATACATGGCAGCTGCAGTATACTGTGGATAAGTGTGAAGCTCTCCACTTCAGCAGGAAAAACAGATGGCAGATAATTATTGAAATGGTGACAGATTAGGAAAAATTGATGTACAAAGGGTCCTGTAATGTTGATCCACAGTCGAAGGTGGTGGATAATCACAGTGTTTGAGATGAATCAGTGAAAACACCTTTACTGTCGAGCCCTGTTATTAAAGTATAAAACAGAGGCAGCATTTACTCTGAAAAGAGGATTTGATGATAATTACATCCCAGAAGCCTCAAAAGGACCTCACGGTGGTAAAGGACAGGCGGTGGGGAAACTCCACCACAGAGCACTCAACACCGTAATCCTTCCTTTTGGTGAAAATGTATCAGTCAACCACTGACATCACATTGATGGAGAAATTCTGGCCTCACATCTCTAACTATCTCTCCTGTAGGTTTTACAAACACATTCCAAACGTGAGCCATTGCTGTCTAATTAACTTCAATTAGTTATCAAATGTTTTCAACTTTCCTTATGTTCCACATCCTTCAAATCCATTTCTTCCACTTTAGTAATACAAATGTGTTGTGGTGGACGGCTACGTGGGATTGGGGTGGTTGTGATATCTTAGGAAAGGTTAAACGAGGTAGCATCTTGGCACAGTGGTTAGCACTGCTGCCTCACAGCACCAGGGACCCAGGTTCCATTCCAGCCTTTGGTGACTGTGTGTGGAGTTTGCACTTTCTCCCTGTGTCTGCGGGGGTTTCCTCCGGGTGCTCTGGTTTCCTGCCACAGTTCAAAGATGTACAGGTTAGGTGGATTTGCTATGCTAAGTGTCTGAAGATGTGCAGGTTAGATAGGGTTACAGGGATATGACAGGGGAATGGGCCGTGGTAAGTTGCTCTTTTGGAGGTTCAATGCAAGCTCGCTGGGCCAAATGGCCTCCTTATGCACTGTAGGGATTCTGTGGAGGTTTGCCCTGTATCCACTGAAGATTAGAAGATTGAGAGGTGAACCTATTGATCCTGAGGGGACATGATGAGGAGGATGGTGAAAAGATGTTTACACTCAGGGGAGTGATTTGCACTTGGGGCACAGTTTAAAAATAAGAGGTCTTCCATTTAGGACTGAGCCGAGGAGAAACATTTTCTCAGATGGTCTCTTGGCTTTGAAACGATTCCCCAGAGAGCAGTGGAAGCAGAGTCATTGAATATTTTAAAGCCAGAAATAGATTGATGAGGGAGTGAAGGGATAATCGGACACAGGCAGCAATGTGGAGTTAAAGCCACAATCAGATCAGTCACAATCTCATCGAATGACAGAACAGGTTTGAGGGGCTGAATGGCCGACTCCTGATTTGTATGTTTTTCTGTTCCTCATCTCAGTCCTAAATGACATTCCCTTATCCTGTTTCCCAATGATCGAGATTCCCTGCCCAGAATCCTGTATGCTTCAGTGAGATCATCTCTCATTCTTCTGAACTCCAGAGAGTTTAGGTCCAATTTACTCAGCCTATTATCACAGGACAACCGTCTCAGAGCAGGAACCAATCGAGTGAACCGTCACTGTGCTGACTGCTCGATCGCTGAGAGCAAAACGTTTCTTTCATCTCTTCTTTCTGAAACATTTTTCATTATTATTTACATTCAAATCCATGAATCAGATAAATAAAAGCCACCATTTCATTTATTTCTCATTTCAAGTCAGTATGAATAATATTTACATTCTTGTCTGATATTCAGTAGATGTGGACACTTGAGGAGTTTCTGGGTTAAATAAGAAAACAAGAAAAGATCTCAGTCCCAGGTTTGAGAAGGCCTATGACACGTCTCCATTCCACATACTGGGTGCATCCTGTAAACGCTCCCAGAGACAGACTGCCTTCTGCTGGGATTGGCTGATAGTCTTCTTCACTAATTATGTAAATATGAAATGTTTAATAACAGAAAATAAAACAAACACTTCAATCTGTTACTTTATAATGTTGCTCAGTTATTTTTGGAGAACGTGCCGTCGGATGTACTCTCCTGAAATAAACAAAAACACAAATGTTAACACACAGTAAACTGATGGCCGTCCACAAATCGACTAAAAAATCCTCGACTTTGCAGCGTGAAAGAAAACAAGAGTCAATAGTAAAATGTTCAGCAAATTGCTGATCTCAGCTGCCAAGAAGCTGAAGGGAAAGTTTTGGGTCTTGGACAGGAGTGGATGTGAATTAATGGAAGGAAGCGATTGGAAAGCGAATTAGAAAAGGTGAGTGAAAAATACAGGAATAATCGAGTAAAGGTTCAGTGAAGTGGACGGGCTGGTGCTCAATATTGAGGGTGAATCACTGGAGCACTGTGACAGCGATTTTTACCGACAGGCACAGGGTCAGCAAGAAACATGAATAAGTGCTGGGGAAATGCAAACACAGAAAATAATAGAGGATGTACTGACACCAGGAAGAACACTTATAAAGACAGTGAGACAGGCACAACAATGTGAAACTACAGGAACAGGAGGAGGTCATTCAGCCCCCTGAGCCTGTCCCATAATTCTATTAAATGAAGAGACCCTATCATGGAGGGGATAGTTCAGAACCCAGAGAACGTGGTTAGGATAAAGATGGAGTTGGGAAGGTGCAGGGAGATTCTGCCTGTGGGTAGTGATGAGTGTGGGAATGATGATGGAGTTAGTTACCTGAACACAGGTCTGTGCACATTGAAGATAAATGTCAAAAGGTACTGGAGGAGCCGGAAGGAGTAAATGACAAAGTAAGAAATGATGAGATTATTCTGGAAATGAGAGCCAGACCTCACAGGAGTGAAATGAGGAAATAGTTCAATTAAAGAGGGTGGTAGGCGTCTGCAACTCCCTTCCCCAGTTGGCAACTGATGCTGGATCGAATTGAGTTTCAAATCCGAGATAGAGAGATGTTTGTCAAGCAAAGGTTAATGGGAAATAATAATAATCCCTTATTGGCACAAGTCGGCTGCAATGAAGTTACTGTGCAAAGCCCCCAGGTCGCCACATTCCGGTGCCTGTTCAGAGAGGCTTGTAGGAATTGAACCCGCGCTGCTGCCTTGTTTTGAATTAGAAGGCAGCTGTATAGCCCACCGTGTTAAAGGCGAGTATCTGGAGATAGCTCAGCCAATGTCTCACTGAAAGACAGAACAGGTTCGAGGGTTAAATGCCTCCCGCTGCTGTTCTTATGCTCTTTCAGGAGAAATTTGTATTTTGATGCCCTTTGAGTTGTTTGTAGGAATATTTAGTGAAAGTTTCAGAAATAAAACTAATCTCAGGCGTTTATTATTTAAATTACAAAGAATCATAAGAATAATATTTCAGCTCAATGGCAAATAATCTAAACAGTAAACACTGAACTAATAAATAATGATAATGATAAAAATGAAACCTTGTTCACCAAGATATTGGAGTCGCATCATTTTCGACAGACAGGATGACCAGTGAAGACAGTCTGTCTTCTCCCACAGTCGATCACTGCTGAATTTTATAAGCTACAACTTCAAGTGGCTCCGTTAACAGCTCACCACTGACGTGAACACAGTTAACAGGGTCCCGAGTGTTCTCCTTGTGTCGACATTGCTGTTGGCATCACAACTGCACATCTAAATACTTTGTAAATGTTATTGGTCTCTGCCTCCACCATGTTTTCAGGCAGTGAGTTCCAGGCTATCACCAGCCTCTGGGTGGAAAGGTTTTCCTCACATCCCCTCTGAACCTTCTGCCAATTACCTTAAAGCTATGCCCCCTGGTCACTGATCCCTCAACGAAGGGAAAAAGGTGCTTCCTGTCCACTCCACCCATTCCCTTCAGAATTTTATACATCTCAATTACGTTCCCCCTCAGTCCCCTCCATTCCAAGGAAAACAACCCCAGTCTATCCAATCTCTCTTTATAGCTAAAACTCTCCAGCCCAGGCAACATGCTGGTCAATCTCCTCTGCACCCTTTCCAGTGCGATCACATCCATTCTACAATGTGGATTCCAGAACTGCACACAATAGTCTACGTTTTATACAGTTCCAGCATAATCTCCCTTTTCTTCAATTCTAAGCCTCTGTACCATATGCTTTCTTTTTTTAAATTTAGAGTACCCAATTCATTTTTCCCAATTATGGGGCAATTTAGCGTGACCAATCTACCTACCCTGCATATCTTTGGGTTGGGGGGGGCGAGACCCACGCAAACACGGGGAGAATGTGCTAACTCCACACGGACAGTGACCCAGAGCTGCGATTGAACCTGGGACCTCTGCGCCATAAGCCAGCAATGCTAACCACTGCGCCACCGTGCTGCCTCATATGCTTTCTTAACCACTGTATCCATCTGCCCTCCTATCTTAAGGAACTGATGTATATGTACACCAAGGTCCCTCCAATCCTCGGTGCTTCCCAGGGTCCTGCCATTCATCCTGTCTTCCCTTGCCTTGTTGCATCACCTCACACTTATCTGGATTGAACTTTATTTGCCACTGATCTGCCCATCTGACCAGTCCATCTCTATCCTCCTGTAATCTAAGGCTATCTTCACGAATTACTGCCCCACTAATTTTTGGATCATCCGCAAACTTACTGATCAACCCTCCTACATTAAAGTCAAAATCTATATTTAAATCACAAACAGCGAGGGCCCCAACACTGATCCTTTCGGGACTTTACTGGTCACAGGCTTCAAGTCAGAAAAATACACCTCGGCCATCAACCTCTGCTTCCTGCCACTCAGCCAATTCTGCATTAAATTTGCCAAATTTCCTAGGATCCCATGGGTTCGTACCTTTGTTATCAGTCTCCCATCTGGACTCTTATCAAAATCCTTGCTGAACTCCAAGTAGATTACGTCAGATGTATTGCCCTCTTTTGAAAAATTCAATCAAGTTGGTCAGACACGACCTCACCTTAACAAAACCATGCTGACTTTCTTGATTAATTCCTACCTCTCCAAATACAGATGAATTCTGTCTCTCAGAATTACATCCAATATGTTAAGATTGACTGCCCTGTAATTTCCTGGTTTATCCATTCCTCCCTTGTTGAATAATGGTACCACATTGACTATCCTCCAGCACCTCCTGTGGCCAGAGAGGAATTGGAAATTATTACCAGCACCCCTGCTATTTTCCTCTCTAGCCTCACTCAACAGTTGGCTCTGGAGATTTGCCAATTTACAAGCCTGCCAGACCACTCAGAATCAATGTCAACTTCTCAAATTTCATCACAGTTGTTCTCCCTGATTTCTGTACCCACACCGTCCCTCTCACTAGCGAAGACTGACACAAAGTATTCATTTAGAACCCTGCCTATGTCCTCCTGCTCCACATAAATTACCATTCTGATCCTTAATGGGCCCTATTCTTTCCCGAGTTACCCTTAATGGACTTGGATATCAACTTCGGATTTTATTTTATTTACCTGCACTATCTTTTTATATTCTCTTTTTGCTCATCTATAATGTTCCCACTTGCACATCCGATGCGCCTTGACGGCTTCTGCTGTTCTGAGCCCTCACTATCTGCCATAAACCTCCCTTTTTATTTTTACCCCTCGAGATCCAGGGTTCACTGGATTTGTTAATGTGGTACAATTATTCACTGGATTTGTTGGTTCCACCCTTTTTCTTTGTTGGAACATGCTGGCCCTGCACTCTCACAATTTCCTTCTTGAATGTGTCTCACTGTTCAGTCACAGATTAATCTAAACGTGTCCAGTCCAAGACCACTCTGAACAAATCATTTCTGATCTTATTAAAGTCTGCCTGCCCCCAGTTTTGAACTTGGATTTCAAATTCATTTCTTACCTGCTCTTTCAAAAATGTCCTGGCAGCTTCAATTACTTACATACATGGACACCAAGGTCCCTCTGTTCCTTCACCTCCTTTACAGTTTTTCCCTTTAGTTTAGACTGTCTCTCAATATTCTTCTTAACAAAATGAATCACTTCACAGTTCTCTGAATTGAACTTAATTTGCCACTTGTCTGCCCAATCCAATGTCAATTTTGAAGTTCAAGACTATCCTCATCATAGTCGGCAATTATTCAAATCTTTGTGTCATCTCTAAATTATGAAATCAAGCCCTGCACACTCGTGTCTCGGTCATTAACATATATATCAGAAAAAGCAAGGGTCCCAATACAGACCCGTCGAATCCACTAAAAACCTTCCTCCAAACTTTAAAAAGCCATTGATCACAACTCTCTATTTTCCCGGTCATGGAGGAATATTTGAGCTCTCATAGGAGTGAAGAGATTTCCCCCTCTACACTATGGGATGTACTGAAGCTGGTCATTAGAGGGGAGGTTGTCTCCTTTAAAGGCACAGGGAGGTGGGGGGGGGTTAGTGGACGCCATCTTAGAGGTGGACCGTCAATACTCGATCAGACACCAGAATTGCTGGCTAGGACGAAGAAGCTACAGTTGAGATTTTGGGCTTCTATGCACAGAGAGGGCGGTGTGCAGGCTGAAACTTTCATGCCGGGGGGAGGCACTGGCAGTGAACACCATGCTTTCCCTTTAAGTCCATAACAGTGCAATTGACAACAAGGCACTGAATCACTATTAGGAGTGGGGATCCTGGCTAAATGTTCCCATTCTTAAACTAAGGACAGCGCCCTGGTCCCCGCCAGGGCCCTGGACCCCACCAGACGCAACCACCTACCTTCCACAAGGTCAGATTGACTCCCGACTGAAAGACAGATCTGAGGCTTTCAAGTCAGACGACCCTGACCTACACAAGAAATCCAGGTACGACTTCCACAAAGCCACCCGAGATGCCAAGCGAGAATACCAAACCAAGCTAGAGTCACAGACTCTCGGCTGTTGTGGCAAGGACTAAACAACATACCGGGCTGCAAAACGAAGCCAAGCAGTATCTCCGGCAGCAGCGCACCCCTCCCCGATGGACTCAATACATTCTATGCTCGGTTCGAGCAGGTAACCAACAATCCGCTATCGAGTGCCCCAGCAGCCCATAATTCACTCATATCCACCATCACAGCTTCCAAAGTCAGATCGGCCTTCCTAAAAGTGAACCCTCGGAAGGCGACGGGCTCGGACGGGTTCCCTGGTTGTGCACTCAGAGCCTGCGTGGACCAGCTGGCAGAGGTGTTCGCGGACATCTTTAACCTGTCCCGACTCCACTCCGAGGTCCCCACCTGCTTCAAGAAGACCACCATCATACCGGTGCCAAAGAAGAACCGGGCAACGTGCTTCAATGACTACCATCCGATGGCCCTGACTTCAGTCGTAATGAAGTGCTTTGAGAGGTTGATCATGAAGCGCATCACCTTCATACACCCAGAACGCCTTGATCCACTTCAATTCGCATACCGTCGCAACCGGTCCACAGCAAACGCCATTTCCCTGGCCCTACACTCATCCAGAGAGCATTTTGACAACAAAGACTCCTACATCAGACTCCTATTTATTGACTACAGCTCTGCCTTCAACACCATAATTCCAGCCAAGCTCATATCAAAGCTCCAAAACCTACGACTTGGCTCCCCACTCTGCAACTGGATCCTCGATTTTCTGACAACTGACCACAATCAGTAAGAATGAACAACAACACCTCCTCCACAATAGTCGTCAATACTGGGGCCCCACAAGGCTGCGTACTTAGCCCCCTACTCTACTCCCTGTACACACATGACTGCGTGGCAAAATTTGGTTCCAACTCCATCTACAGGTTTGCTGACGATACGACCACAGTGGGACGGATCTCGAATAACGCCGAGTCAGAATACAGGGGGGAGATAGAGAACCTAGTGGAATGGTGCAGCGACAACAATCTCTCCCTCAATGCCAGCAAAACTAAAGAGCTGGTCATTGACTTCAGGATGCAAAGTATTGTACACACACCTGTCAGCATCAACAGGGCGGAGGTGGAGATGGTTAGCAGTTTCAAATTCCGAGGGGTGAACATCTCCAAAAAATCTGTCCTGGTCCACCCATGTCGATACTACCACCAAGAAAGCACAACAGCGCCTATACTTCCTCAGGAAACTAAGGAAATTCAGCATGTCCACATTAACCCTGACCAGATGCACCATAGAAAGCATGGTATCTGACTGCATCACGCTGTGTGGGGAAAGCGGGCAGCATAATCAAAGACCACCCCCACCTGGCTTACTCACTCTTCCAACTTCTTCCATCGGGCAGGAGATACAGAAGTCTGAGAACACAAACAGACTTAAAAACAACTTCTTCCCCGCTGTTACCAGGCTCCTCAATGACCCTCTTATGGACCAACCTCATTCACACTACACCCTGTATGCTTCATCCAACGCCGGTGCTTATACCTTGTGTTGCCCTATTATGTATTTTCTTTTATTCCCTTTTCTTCCCATGCACTTAATGATCTGTTGAGCTGCTCGCAGAAAAATACTTTTCACTGTACCTCAGTACACATGACAATAAACAAATCCAATCCAATCAAACTTGGGTTTTTGAGTTGCAATCAGTCTGTTCCATGTCACAGACATTGAGCCTTTAGTGGAGGTGGAACAAGAAACAACAGAAAATAATTTTAACCCACTTTCTCAGGCTGAGTCTGTCCATTGTATTTCTTCATTTAATTTAAAGGAGAATGTTACCTCAAACTCCATGAGTGTAAAAGACACTGAATTGTTCTGACACAATATTCTGTACAGTTCAGGACAGTGAAAACTCCTAAAGAATGTGTTCTTTAAGATTCAGGTATTGTGAGAAAGACAGTCCCCCTTCCCCACCCCCCCTCAATGAAAAGGAAGCCCCTCTAACCTGGGCCTGTTACCGGGTGGACAATTCCTCCTTCTCCCATTGTCGGCTCCCAATTTGATCTCCCAGTAACCGCTCTTGCTGGGTGGGGCCTTCAGGCTGTGGTGAGGTCGGACTTTCACTGACCTCGCACTGACCTCTGCTGTCAGCAACAGGGCGTCATCACTCTGAGTGACAGGAGCTCTGACCAATCGGCTTCGCCCACTTCCCTCACTCTGAGCGACTGAATGACTGACCAATCTACTTCCGATACCACGCTCGGATCTCGGTTGCTCATTGAGCGGCATTTTGACCAATCCACTTCCGCATTACAGGGAAACCCGCCTCCCTCAAGCTGAGTGACAGGAGGTGTAACCAATCCGCTCCTCCAATCCGCAGAAATACGCCTTACTCACTGAGTGACTGGAGCTGCAACCAATCCACTTCCCCATTCCGCGGAAACTCGCCTCTCTCCCTCTGAGTGACAGGGACTGCGGCCAATCCGCTTCCGCATTGCCCAGAAGCCCGCTTCCCTCACTCTGAGTGACAGACCGTCTGACGAATCGGCTTCTACGTTGTCAGGAAACCCGCCTCCCTCATTTTGAGCGACCGTATAACTGACCAATGCCCTTCCAATACCAAAGAGAAAATGCTGGAAAATCTCAGCAGGTCTGGCAGCATCTGTAGGGAGAGAAAAGAGCTAACGTTTTGAGTCTGATGACTCTTTGTCAAAGCTAACAGACAGAGAAAGTGGGAAATATTTATACTGTGGAGTGAGAATGAAAGATGAGTCATAGCCACAGAAACCCAGGGAAACGGTTAATGGCAGTCCCCAGAAAGAACAAGAGGTCTGAGAGGCCGAACAGCAGAGAAACTAACACCAGAGGCTAAACTGTGACAGATGGAGATGTTGGGGGCGGGGGGGGGGGGGAGGGGAGGAGAAGCAAAGGGGGGGAAGGAAAGGTGGATAAGTTGGGGGGGGGGGGTAAAATATATATTTAGAAAGACAAGAGTGAAAGAAATGGTAAAAGATAGTTGAAATGGGATGAAAACAAATGGGTTGAGGTGGGGTGGAGTTAATCATCTGAAGTTGTTAGGTTCGTCCCGGGAAAGATAGATAGGTTCGCCCCGGGAAAGATAGATGGGGGAATTAAATCTTGGCAGCAAGCAGGAATTGCGAAATTGAAGGACTTGTTCTTGGACGGGACGTTCGCGAGTCTGGGAGCACTGACAGAAAAATATGGGTTGCCACCTGGGAATGCATTTCGCTATATGCAAGTGAGGGCATTTGTGAGGCAACAGGTGAGGGAATTTCCGCAGCTCCCGGTGCAAGAGATCCAGGACAGAGTGATTTCGGGGGCATGGGTGGGTGATGGTAGGGTGTCAGATATATATATATAGGGAAATGAGAGACGAGGGGGAGACGATGGTAGAGGAGCTGAAGGGAAAATGGGAGGAGGAGCTGGGGGAAGAGATTGAGGAGGGGCTGTGGGCAGATGCCCTAAGTAGGGTAAACTCTTTGTCCTCGTGTGCCAGGCTCAGCCTGATACAATTCAAGGTTCTACACAGGGCGCATATGACTGGAGCAAGGCTGAGTAGATTTTTTGGAGTGGAGGATAGGTGCGGGTGATGCACGGGAAGCCCGGCGAACCACACCCACATGTTTTGGTCATGTCCGGTATTGCATGGGTTCTGGGTGGGTGTGGCAAAAGTGATTTCAAAGGTGGTGGGGGTCCGGGCCGAACCAGGCTGGGGGTTGGCTATATTTAGGGTTGCAGATGAGCCGGGAGTGCAGGAGGCGAGAGAGGCCGATGTTTTGGCCTTTGCGTCCCTAGTAGCCCGGTGAAGGATTCTACTTATGTGGAAAGTAGCTAAACCCCCAGGCGTGGAGGCCTGGATAAACAACATGGCAGGGTTCAAAAATTGGAGCGGATAAAGTACGCACTAAGAGGTTCGGCTCAAGGGTTCACCAGGCGGTGGCAACTGTTCCTCGACTATCTCGCAGAGCGATAAGGGAAAATAGGAAAGGTAGCAGCAGCAACCCAGGGGGGAGAGGGGGGGGAAGATTCATTTGGGTCCTCAGGGGTTTTATGTGTGTGTTTATATATTAGTTATTTATATTAGATTTTACGAAGTTACTATTTTAGACTATTTCTGTTGTTTCTTATTTTGTTGTTGGCAGTTGCCGTTAGTTAGCATATTATTTATTTTAAAAACGATCAATGTATATATTATTACAAAGTTGTAAAATGGGAAAATTTTGTTTTTGTTTGATCGAAAAACTTTAATAAAATATATATTTTTTAAAAAATCATCTGGAGTTGTTGAATTCGATGTTGAGACCGGAAGGCTGTAGCGTGCCTAACCGGAAGATGAGATTGTGGTGAATGTATTATGGTAAGTGTTGTATCACGCTGTTGCCCATGTGGGCTCCACCTATGGACCAGTGTACTGTACTACACTGATTGTATCATGTTGGTGCCCTTGTGGGCTCCGCCCTGGCTCCGCCCCCTTGAGCGCAGGTATCAAGAGCAGCTGCCCTGTAGGCGGCTCTCATTGCAGAGCAGTCGCAGGCAGCCATTGTTCACTTCTATTCTCTGTCTCGTGTGAATTGAGGGTCGCATCAGAGATGTTATTCCTCCAGTTTGCATTGAGCTTCACTGGAACATTGCAGCAGGCCAAGGACAGACATGTGGGCAGGTGAGCAGGGTCTTTTTTTAAAATGGCAAGCAATCACCCAGTCTGTGTTTGGTCTCTCCGATATAGAGGAGACCACATTGGGAGCAGCAAATGCAATAGACCAGATTGGAAGAGGTGCAAGTGAAACGCTGCTTAACCTGGAATGAGTGCTTTGGGTTTGGGATGTTAAGCATGGAAGAGGTAAAAGGGCAGGTGTTACACCTTCTGCGATTGCATGGGAAGGTGCCATGGGTGATGGGAGAGGTACTGCGTATGGTGGAGGTGTGGACTAGTTATCTCGGAGGGAACGGTCTCTGCGGAATGCTGACAGAGGGAGTGAAGGGAAGATGTGTTTGGTGGTGGCATCACGCTGGAGTTCGCGAAAATGGCAGAGGATTATACTTTGCATACGGAGGCTGATGGGATGAAATGTGAGGTCGAGGGGGGTTCTATCCTTGTTCTGGGAGGGGAGGCTTCCGATTTCCAGCCGGCTTCCGATACCACCTTCATTGTGAGTGGCACTTTGACCAATCCGCTTCCCCATTCTCCGGAAACCCGCCTCCCTCATTCTGAGGGAGACATCAGGAGCTGGATTCTCCAAAAATGGGGCTATGTCCCTGACGCTGGCGTTTCACTCTGGACTTTCCTTAAGAAATCCCTGCCATGACAATCTCTGCAAGACTTGCCAGATCTTCGACATGGGTACCACCAATACACGTGGGAACACCACCCACCAGGTATGTGGTACATACTCGTGCAACTCAGCCAATGTTGTCTACCTCATACGCTGCAGGAAAGGATGTCCCGAAGCATGGTACATTGGTGAGACCATGCAGCCGCTGCGACAATGGATAAACGGACTTCACGCGACAATCGCCAGGCAGGAATGTTCAGCAGTCAAGGACATTCAGCCTCTTGTCTTCGAGTAAGCATTCTCAAAGGCAGCCTTCAGGACGTGCGACAATGCAGAATCGCTGAGCAGAAACCTACAGCCAAGTTCTGCACACATGAGTACGGCCTCAAACGTGACCTTGGATTCATGTCGCATTACATTCACATTCACCTCCCCCACCATCTGGCCTGGGAATGTGAAATCCTATCAACTGTCCTGGCTTGAGACAATTCACACCTCTTTAACCTGTGATCATCCTTCTCTCCAGTTGCTCTGCCTGGACTTGTAAAGATGTAATTATCTGCAAAGACTTGCATTCAAAGTATTGTCTTGCATCATTGAATTTGTCTATATCTATGTTTCTGGAACCCACCTCTTCATTCACCTGAGGAAGGAGCAGTGCTCCAAAAGCTAGTGATTCAAAACAAACCTGTTGGACTTTAACCTGGTTGTAAGACATCTTACTGTGCTCACCTCAATCCAACGCAGGCATCACCACACCATTCCTTAAGAAAGACCTGAGCGATTCTCCTACCTGCAGGGTGCCAGCAGGGCCCCGGAGTGCATCTCACAGCTCTGGCTCCGGATACGGGGCCCCGGACTTCCTGTCGGGAGTATGCGCATGCGAACCCCTGGTGTACCCACAGTACGGACCGTCATGCAGAATGCAGCCCCCCCCCCAAGATCGCGCATGCCTGCGGTTCCGTGATGCCCGGTCGCTCCTCTGCCGGCCATGAGGCCCCCCCTCCCCCAGGTGATCGATCCCCGCGCCCCTATCAGGGCGGCCCTGGACTGAGTCTGCATCTGCCACCCGAGGTTCCCGACGGCCGATATGTGGTTCGAACCACGCCGTCGGGAACTCAGCCCTATTTTGCGCGGAGAATCGTTGGGGGGGGGGCTCTGTCAATGGCCACCTACCCGCGCCGATTGCATGGGAGGGATTCCCCAGTGATTCTCCGGGGACCGGAGAATCGCTACAGTGGCGTCGGTCCCAATTTCTGGGTAAACGGCCATTCGCTGCCCCGGAGACTCGGAGAATTCAGCCCCAGGTGACTCACCTGGTGAGGGAAATGTGCTCCAAAAGGTAGTGATTAGAAACAAGCCTGTTGGACTTTAATCTGGTGTTCTAAAACTTCTTACTGTGTTCACTTTGGGTGACAGACACCCCGGCCAATCCTCTTCCCCATTCCCCGGAAACCCTCCTCCCTCACTCTGAGTAACAGGAGCTCCGGCCAATCCTCTTCCCCATTCCCCGGAAGCCCGCCTTCCTCACTCAGTGACGATACAAACAACATGTTGAGATTCTGCTTCTTGGATTTAATGATGAACTGTGTAAACTTTGAGAAAAACTGTTTCTATTCCAGTGGTTCTCAGATTTGTTTTGTTTGAAGAATCATTTTACAAACGTAATCATGGAGGCCTCAATGTAAATGATAATTCTATATAATAACCAGAATATGAACAGTTTCCCATCCGTTTAAAGCTTGCAGGAGGCAGGGAGATGGTGAGAAATTATGGGATGGATCTATTAGTGACCTTCAATCCCGCAGATTGTCAGCGGGGCTGGGGTTTTGCTGTCGATATTCCATCCCGGATTGAAGAAGGGAAAGATTCTCTCAGTGAAAGTGTGGGTGAAAGTGTGGAGATGGGACATGTTGTCCGCATTGTAAAATGACACCTGACCCCCTTCATAGTCCAGGAAAACCCCGATCTTCCAGGGATCCACACTCTGGGTGAGGGGGGTCCATGAGGGGGAGGTAGAGGCAAAATAACCAAATCCGGGCTCCAGCCCCAAAATCCAGAATCCAGGCTTGGGGAGATTCCCCCTTTCCTCTTCACAGACTCTCGGGCCACTCCCAGCTCCCACCGAGTCTTCTCCACCACCCCCACCTCCCAGTAATGGCTCCCTGATGTGAATCCCTCTGATCCGAGGACACATTCCCAGGAATTAAACCACTCCGGGGTGTCAGGAAGCGGCCGCTGTTTGTCTCCGAATCTCACACTGGTCCGGTCCTCGGACAGGATGAGCCGGGGATTCGCTGTGTTCAGATCCAGAGTCAGAGAGGCTGGAGCTGGGGGAAAGTTAAAATAACACAGTCAGTGATTTAGAGAGAGGGTGTGAGGGGATTTAGAGAGAGGGGGCGAGGGCGAGAGAGTGTGTGAGGGGTGGGGAGCAGAGGAGAGAGTTTGTGAGGGAAGGGGAGAAGAGAAAGTGGTAGAGGAAAGGGAGCAGGAATGGGATGGGAACATGGAGAGAGGGACTGACAGAGAGAGATTGAAAAGAGAGAGGAGGGGTGCCGTTCAGAAGAGAAAACTGGGCAGCAGTGAGAGGCAGTGGAGTATAAAGAGAGCGATTGAGAGCAGGATGAGAGAGAGGGTGAGAGAGAGGATAGCAAATAGAGAGCAGGATAGTGTAGGAGGCTATGAGCATGATATGGAGGGGTAGAGAGTTCAGGGTGGCAGGAAGAAAGTGTGTGTGACAAAGAGCAGCAGGGTGAATACAAAAGTGGGAGAGAGTAAGAAAGTGAGAGAGGGATGGTGAGTGAGAGCAGGAAAGTGGAAGAGGGAATGGGAGGGTGTGAGTGAGATAGAGACAGAAGGGAGAATGTGCAAGACTGGATGGAAAATAAAGTGGATGTGGCAGGGAAGAAAATTCGGAAAGGGAAAGGAGAGAGAAAGAGCGTGAGAAGGGGCGGGTGAGGGAAAGAGGTTTAGTAGAATGATGAGGGGAAAGTAGAGTAAGTGGGGAGAATGGGCAGGTGGAAGAGGGAATGGGAAGGGGCTGAGAGGGAGAGTGGGTGCAGAATGGGGATAGAGAGCTGGAGGGACAGACGGGAGAGAGAGAGGGAGTGACTGTGGGGAAGAGAAGAGAGAGATTGTGGGAAATACTGAGGGAAGAAGGAGAGAGGAAGCAAAAGAGGGAGAGAGAAAGGGAGAGTGGAAAGTGAGTGAGAGAGTACAAAAAGGGGAGAGAGAAAATGGAGGTGGAGGGTGGCAGGCTGGCACAGTGTTTAGCACTGCTGCCTCACAGCGTTAGGAGCACGGATTTAATTTCAGCCTTGGGTGACTGTGGGGATTTCACTTTCTCCCCTTGCCTGTGTGGGTTTCCTCCGGCTGCTCCGGTTTCCTCCCACATGTGCAGGTTAGGTGGATTGGACATTATCACTGCGTAGGATTACAGGAATAGTGCAGGGGAGTGGTAGCGTGCTCTTTCTTCGGGTTGCTGCAGACCCAATGGGCTGAATGGCCTTCTACACTGTAAGGATTCTATAGAAGGATGAGCGAGAAGAGGCATTGATGGGAATAGGGGATAGAGTGAGTGACAGGGAATGGAGGGAGAAAGATGGGGTTCAGAGAGAATGTGAGAGAGGTGCAGAAGAATGGGATGGGGACATGGAGAGAGGGGGAGGAAGGGGGAGAGAGGGCATGACAGAGAGAGAGGGAAAAGAGAGGGGAGGGGTGCAGTTGAGAAGAGAAAACTGGGCAGCAGTGAGAGGGAGTGGAGAGTAAAGAGAGATTTTGAGAGTGGGATGAGAGAGAGCGTGAGAGAGAGAGAGAGGACAGCAAATACAGAGAAGGATAGTATAGGAGGCTATGAGAATGATATGGAGGGGTAGAGAGCTCAGGGTAGCAGGGAGAAAGTGTGTGTGTGTGTGTGACAAAGAGCAGGAGGGTGAAAACAAAAGTGGGAGAGTGCGGGTGGGAAGTGATAGTTCCGCTAAGCCGCGTTTCGATGTCACTGCACACGTTGTACACAATCTGAGCCTGTAGGACACCAGACAAAAATTACATTACAAGAATTAGGAGCAGGAGGAGGCCATTCGGCCCCTCGAGCCTGCTCCACCATTCAGTAAGATCATGGCTGATCTGATTGAATATATTTCATGACCCAGTCACCACTGCTCACTGGGGAAGAGAATCCCAAACACTAACAACCCTCTGACAGCAAACAAATTCTCCTCATCTCAGTCTCAAATGTCAGATCCCCCATTTTTAAACTGTCCCTTCATGCTCGACTCCTCCACAAGAGAAACATCCTCTCAGCATCCACCCTCTCAAGTCACCTCAGCGTTTTATATGTTTCAATAAGATTACCTCACATTCTCCTAAACCCCAATGGTTATCGGCCCAACCTGCTCAACCTTTCATCCTAACATAACCCTTCATCCCAGGAATCAGGCGAGTGAACCTTCTCTGAACTGCTTCTAATTTAATGCTAAATCAATAAGTAACAAGATCAAAATGGTACACAATACACCCGATGTGCCTCACTAAAGCCCTGTACAGCTGCAGCAACATGTTTTTATATTTGATTCACAAAGAACAAAGCATAGGAGCAGGCCCTTCGGCCCTCCAAGCCTGCGCCGATCATGATGCCCGTCTGACCGAAAACTTTCTGCACTTCCTCAGTCCATATCCCTCTATTCCCATCCTATTCATGTATTTGTGACGATGCCTCTTAAACGCCGCCTTCGTCCCTGCTTCCACCACCTTTCCCAGCAGCGAGTTCCAGGCACTCACCAACTTCTGTGTAAAAAAACTTGCCTCGCACATCTCCTCTAAATTTCCCCCCTCGCACCTTAAACCAATATCTCCTAGTAACTGACTTTTTCACCCCTGGAAAAGGCATCTGATCATCCACTCTGTCCATGCCACTTATAATTTTGCAAACTTCTATCAGGTCGCCCCTCAACCTCCATCGTTCCAGTGAAAAAAAATCCATGTTTATCCAAACGCTCCTCATCAGATCAGGCAACATCCTGGTAAACCTCTTCTGTACCCTCTCCAAAGCATCCACATCCTTCTGGTAGTGTGGTAACCAGAATTGTAAGTAATAATCCAAATGTGGCCTAACTCTGTACACCTGCAGCATGACTTGCCAATTTTTATCCTCAATGCCCCGACCAATGCCTTATGCCTTCTTGACTACCTTATCCACCTGCATTGCCACTTTCAATGATCTGTGGACCTGTCCGTGCTGATCTCTCTGCCTGTCAAACTCCTCGGGGTTCTTCCATTTACTGTATAATTCCCACCTGTATTAAACATTCCAGAATGCATTACCTCATATTTGTCCACACTAAACTCCATCTGCCATATCTGCACCCAAGTCTTGAACGGATCCAGTTCCGGCTGTATCCTCTAACATCCTCTTCACTATCCGCCAATCTGTGTTGTCCGCAACCTTACTAATCAGACCATTTACATTTTCCTCTAAATCATTTATATATACAATGAACAGTAAAGGTCCCAGCACTGATCCCTGCTGAGTACCACTTCCATTCAGAAAAGCACCCATCCATTGGTACCCTCTGCCTTCTCTGACCGAGCCAGCTCTGAATCCATCTTGCCAGCTCATCACAGATCCTGTGTGGCTTCACCTTTTGTACCAGTATGCCATGAGGGACCATGTCAAAGGCTTTACTGAAGTTCAAGTAGACAAATGCACTGCTCTTCCTTCATCAATTATCTTCGTCACTTCCTGAAAAAACTTTGTGAGATGCCCAAAACCTCCACCTCCTTGATATCACCATGACCCAGAATATCTACACATCCTTCCCTAGACTCATTATCCACCAAATCCTTCTCTTTGGTAAATACCAATGCAAAGTACTCATTTAGGACCTCACCCATTTCCTCTGGGTCCATGCATAGAATTCCTTCTCTGTTCTTGAGTGAGCCAACTCTTTCCTTGGCTACCCTCTTGCTCTTTATATATATATATATAAAATATCTTTGGATTCACCTTAATCCTTTTTGCCAAGGAATTTCATGACCCTTTTTAGCCCTCCTAACTCCTTGCTTAAGTTCCTTCCTACTTTCTTTGTCTTCTTTAAGGGGCTCGTATGCTTTTAGCCTTCTAGACCTTACAAATGCTTCTTTTTCTTTTTGACAAGGCTGACAATATCCCTCGTTATCCAAGGTTCCCGAAACTTGCCGTACTTATCCTTCATCTTCACAGGAACATGGCGGTCCTGACGTTTGAAAGACTCCACATGTCAAATGTGCAGCACAGTAGCACAGTGGCTTGCATTGTTGCTTCACAGTTCCAGGGTCCCAGGTTCGATTCCCGGCTTGGGTCACTGTCTGTGCGGAGTCTGCACGTTCTCCCCGTGTCTGTTTGAGTTTCCTCGGGGTTCTCCGGTTTTCTCCCACAAGTCCTAAAGACATGTTGTTAGATAATTTGGACATTCTGAATTTTCCCTCCGTGTACCCGAACAGGTACTGGAATGTGGCGACTAGGGGCTTTTCACTTTAACTTCATTGCAGTGTTAATGTATGCCTACTTGTGACAATAAAGATTATAATTGTATAAATGTTGATTTCCCCAATCTAAATTCATCAGTTCCTGTCTAATATGTTTGTAATTAGCCTTCCCCCAATTTAGCACCTTCACCTGAGGATTGCTCTTAATCTTATCCAGGAGTACGTTAAAACTTACGGAATTATGGTCACTGATCCTGAAATGCTCCCCTACTGAAACTTCGACCACCTGGCCGGGCTCATTCCCCAATACCAGATCCAGTATGGCCCCTTTCCGAGTTGGACTCTTTACATGTTGTTTCAAGAAGACCGCGTGGACGCTCCTTACATTTTCTGCCACATCCAAGCCCTAAGTGAATCCCAGTCAATACAGGGAAAGTTAAAATTACCCACAAAACAACCCTGTTGTTTTTCGCTATTTCCCAAATCGGGCTACGTATTTGCTCCTCTATCTCCTGGTGGCTGTTGGGAGGCCTATAGTAAAAATTGTGATTGCACCCTTACTGTTCCTGAGTGCTACCCATGAGTCACTGCATGAGTCCTCCGAGGTGTCCTCCCTCAACATAGCTGTGATATTCTCTTGATCCAGTAATGCAACACTCCCACCCATTTTACATTCCCCTCTATCCTAACTGAAACATCTAAATCCTGGAACGTTTATCTGCCAATCCTGTCCCTCCTTCAACCAAGTCTCTGTAATAGTAACAACATCATCGTTCCAGGTGTTAATCCGAGCTCTGACTTCCGGTGACGGGGACGTGCTGAGAAGTCTCACATCAGGTGCCTCTCCTTCTATGAACCCAAAATAGGCTCTTTCACCCAAAATAGCCCACTAATACAAAGGCAAAAATATCCCTGCAGTTCAGCCAACATCATAGAATTCATAGAATTTACAGTGCAGAAGGAGGCCATTTGGCCCATCGAGTCTGCACATGCTCTTGGAAAGAGCACCCTACCCAAGGTCAACACCTCCATCCTATCCCCATAACCCAGTAACCCCACCCAACACTAAGGACAATTTTGGACACTAAGGGCAATTTATCATGGCCAATCCACCTAACCTGCACATCTTTGGACTGTGGGAGGAAACCGGAGCACCCGGAGGAAACCCACGCACACACGGGGAGAACGTGCAGACTCCGCACAGACAGTGATCCAAGCCAGAATCGAACCTGGGACCCTGGAGCTGTGAAGCAATTGTGCTATCCACAATGCTACCGTGCTGCCCAAAGGGCACGAAGGGAGATGCTGCACAACAGACACTCCAGAGTCGCGTACAAATAAGACGTGGAAAAATCCAGGAGAAGCAAATGGCTGAGCCGGCAGACAAATGAGTCAGTGAAACTCCAGCCTCTCCAGACCGAGAAAGACCAACCCCCCCCCAACCCTGACCCCCTCACCAGGGGATGGGTGGAGGATGTTTCTGTCAAGGGAACTGAGAGAAGATGAAAACCGATATCCAGGCTGTGGTCAGGGTGGTGGTGGCACCGTGCAGGAGGCCCTAGACAAGGTGGAGGTAATTGGGAGCCCAGGAAAGCACCATAAAGGAGCTGGAGGAGGCCTCAACAGACCAGGGTGACCGGATTATCGCCCTGGAAAAAGAAATATCAAGGTTGGTCACAATGCAGGGTAGTCTGAAAGGAAAGGTTGAGGAGCAAGAAAAGCGATCGAGGCGCCAAAACTTGCTGCCTGTGGATTGAAGGTAGGAACTCCACAGATTATGTAGCGCCCAAATACTGGGCAATCTGGTGGGAAGGGATAGCTTTCCCAGCCCACCCAAAATGAAAAGCCGGCAACACCTGAGGGTGATAATCGCTAAAATGCATTGGCACCAAGATCGGGAAAGAATCCAGCGCTGGGCGGGACAGACAAAGAACTGTAACTGGGAAGGTCACCGGATCAGGATCTACCAGGACATTGGGACTGATCTGCTAAGCACCAGGTAGAATTCAACAGGACAAAAGCAGCCCTAGACATGAGAGGCGTAAAATTTGGGATGGAATTCCCGGGGGAACTCAACAAATAATTCCCGACAGCACTGGCCTCGCACCTGCAGGAGATGTTCAGAGAGTTGCTGGTAAGGGGCATCCTGCTGCCCACGCTAGCACAAGCCTCAATCTCGCTGACACTTAAAAAAGACAAAGACCCAACAGAATGCGGGTCCGTCCTACAGACCCATTTCACTGCTAAACATAGACGTGAAGATATTGGCCAAAATCGTAGCCAAGAGACTGGAGAATGTACTAGGGGTGGTAGCAGAAGACCAAACGGGTTTTGTCCAGGGTAGACAGCTAATGTCGAACATCAGGCACCTGCTGAACATGATCATGACCCCATCTGGGGAGAGAACACCAGAGGTGATCGTCTCCCTGGATGCAGAAATGGCCTTCGATAGAGTCGAATGGAAGTATCTCATAGAGGTACTGGAGTGGTTCCGGTTTGGAGCAGGGTTCACTGCCTGGGTGAAACTCCTGTACAGCACACCCACAGCGAGCGTATGGACAAATATCACCAGGTTTAAATACTTCCAGCTGCATAGAGGCACAAGTCAGGGATTCCCATTGTCCCCGCTGCTGCTTGCCCTAGTGATCGAGTCACTGGTAATCACGCTCAGGGCGGTACGGAATTGGAAGGGGATCCGAAGAGGAGACAGAGGGCACAGAGTCTCACTCCATGCGGGTGACCTGCTCCTCGACATATTGGATCTCCAGAGCAGCACGGAAGGAATCATGCCGCTCTTGAAAATGTTCAGAGCCTTCTCAGGCTACAAGCTCGACCTGGGCAAAACTCAGGTCTTTCAGAACCCGCAAGGGGGAGGGGCAGAGCTGGAGGGAATGCCATTTAAGCAGGCCAGCCACAAATTCCACTACCTGAGGATCCAAATCACTCATGACAGGATGATGGTTTTATTAGAAGGAAGGGAGGGCCAGAGATGCAAACAGGCCAGGATCTCACAACTAAACCTTCTGAAGAGAGTGGTTCAGGAGAATCCACTACTAGGTCAAAGCAGTGATGGTGTGAGATGTTCAGGAGAATCCACAGCAGGACAAAGCAGTGATGGTGTGAGGTGTACAGGAGAATCCACAACAGGACAAAGCAGTGGTGATGTGAGCTGTTCAGGAGAATCCGCAGCAGGACAAAGCAGTGCTGGTGTGAGCTGTTCAGGGAATCCACAGCAGGACAAAGCAGTGATGGTGTGAGCTGTTCAGGGAATCCACAGCAGGACAAAGCAGTGATGGTGTGAGCTGTTCAGGTATCCACAAATGGAACCTGACCAGTCCAGTGGAGGGAGTTAAAAAGGGACCTGCAGATATGGGACACTCTCCCACTCTCCCTGGCAGGGAGGGTGCAGATGATGATGAGCATATTGCCCAGGTTCCTCTTCCTGTTCAGATCCATACCGATCTACATCCCCAAGCCATCTTCAACGCATTAGAAAAATCGATCATGGTGTTTGTGTGTGTGTGTGTGTGTGTTGGGGAGGACGGGGTAAGAACACGAGGTTACCAAAAAAAGGTGCTGCAGAGAATGAGAGCCATATTTGGAGGGTGGGGGGGGGGCTAGCCCTCCTAAACCACTGGGTAGCATTTTCAAAGTGGGGGTCGTGACCAGCGGGTGGGTCATGGGCAGCAGTCGAGAGGGTCGCAGAGCCGTCCATCGTGGCGTTCCCGACCGCGTTAAGTTGCGCGCAACAGCCGCAGCAGCCGTCTTTAAACAATGCCGGCTGCAAACAGCTTTGAAAATGAGGGCCACGACAAGGTTTTCAAACGCTGACGCAGGAGAAGATTTTTTTAAAAATTCATTATAATCTTGCTGCCTGAAGCGAGGCAGAGAGCAGGTCAAGCGCCCTGAACGCTGATGTGACGAGCTATGGGCGTGATCGCGATTCCTCCATTTAGTTCAGTAGCAAACAGGTCAAATTTAAAATGGATGGTTTTGTTATAAGGAATGGAGGGCCAGAGACACAAACAGGACAGGATCTCACAACTAAACCTTCCGAAGAGAGTGGTTCAGGAGAATCCACTACAGGTCAAAGCAGTGGTGATGTGAGCTGTACAGGAGAATCCACAGCAGGACAAAGCAGTGCTGGTGTGAACTGTTCAGGAGGATCCACTACAGGTCAAAGCAGTGCTGGTGTGAACTGTTCAGGAGGATCCACTACAGGTCAAAGCAGTGCTGGTGTGAACTGTTCAGCAGGATCCACAGCAGGCCAAAGCAGTGCTGGTGTGAGCTCCAGGGCCTCTGGTGAACAGCCCATTAAGAAGAAGCTGAAAGCAGGCACACAGCAGTATAAAGACGATTTTTTAAGGTTTGGATTTATTAATTGTGCCAATGCAAATCAGGATGCAAGGCACATGTATATTATATGCAGGGAACTGCTGTCAAATTAAAGTTTAAAACCCTCAAAACTTCAAAGGCATTTGAAGACTAAGCATGGTGAGTTCGAGGAAAACCTCTTGATTTTTTTCGAAGGATGCAACGAGAACTTAAACCATCAGCTGCAGTCCTCAGCAGAAATGTTACATTGATCGACAAAGTACAATTAACCTCTTACATGGTAGTTTACCGTGTAGCTAAAAAGAAAATGCCCCACACTGTGGCAGAGAAATTAATTCTCCCTGCAGCGTTAGATATACTTTGTATGGTCATAGATGAGAGGTTTGTTGAAAAAGTGAAATGGGACTTCCGGTTGTGGCTATGCCCGGGTAGGTCGCACGGTCGGCAGCCGAGAACGGACTTTTGGGCCCTTTTAAGGAGTCCCAGCAGCACTTGGACGATGATTCCTAGTGTGGGAAGGAAGAAGTGAGGTTCCTCCAGCACTGTATGGAGTGGACCAGGAGCGGAGCGGTAAAAAAAGTGGCACTAGAGAAGAGAGGAGAACGGGCGCGAAAAAGCAAGATGGTGGTGGGCGGGGACCAGGCAGCGTGTGCTCAGTGTTCTTGGGAACAGCAGGAGTTTTTGAGGACCTGCTTTTCGGAATTGAAGGCGGAGATATTGGCCCCTATGAAGGTGTCGATTGAAAGGCTGGTGGAGACCCAGAAGATACAGGGGACAGCGATCAAGGAGGTGCAGCAGAAGGCCTCTGATAATGAGGACAAGATCCTGGGCCTGGCTGTCAAAGAGGAAGCGCACGAGGCGCTGCACAAAAAGTGGCAGGAGAAGTTCGAGGATCTGGAGAACAGGTCGAGGAGAAAAACCTGCAGATTCTGAGTCTCCCTGAAGGCGTGGAGGGGTCGGATGTTGGGGCGTATGTGGCTACGATGCTGAGTACGCTGATGGGCACAGGAGCCTTCCCGAGGCCCCTGGAGCTGGATGGGGCACACAGAGTCCTGGCGAAAGGCCGAGGGCGAATGAGCTGCCGAGAGCCGCGCTGGTGAGGTTCCACCGCTTCACCGACAGGGAGTGTGTCCTGAGATGGGCGAAGAAGGAGCGGAGCAGCACGTGGGAGAATGTCGCAATCAGCATCTATCAGGACTGGAGTGCAGAGCTGGCCAAGAAGAGGGCAGGATTCAACCGGGCCAAGGCAGTTCTCCACGGAAAGGGGGTGCAGTTCGGGCTGTTACAGCCGGCGCGGCTGTGGGTCGCTTATCAGGACCATCACCACTATTTTGATACGCCGGACGAGGCGTGGACCTTTATCAGAAATGAGAAGTTGGACTCAAATTAGAGGTTTGTAGCATGTTATGGGGGATGCTGGTGAGTGGGAGGGGGCGATGTTTTTTCTGTATTTGTGCTTGTTTGGGGGGGAGGTTGTTCCCCGCGCTTGCTTGGGGGGGTGGTGGATCTGTGGCCCTGGGCCTTTGGGGATTGGGACGAGGCTGCAGGTGAACTGAGGGGGAGTTGGAGGTAAGAGGGAGAGTCGGGGCGGGGAGTCTCTGCCTGGGGGCTGGAGAGTGCGGGAAGCGCGGGCACGTGGCTGGCCTAAAAGGTGATGGCTAGTCAGCGGCGGGGGGGGGGGGGGGCGGGGGGGGGGGGGGCTTGTGGGCAGTGCGGGCAGTCCCCCGATCCGGCTGATCACGTGGAACGTGAGAGGCTTGAATGTTGAATGGGCCGGTCAAGCGGGCCCGGGTGTTTGCGCACTTAAAGGGGCTAAAGGCAGACGTAGCCATGTTACAGGTGACTCACCTGAAGATCGCGTATCAGACCAGGCTGAGGAAGGGATGGGTGGGGCAGGTTTTTCACTCTGGGCTGAACGCGAAAAATAGGAGGGGTCGCAATCTTGGTAAGTAAGCGGGTGACATTTGAGGCGGTGGTATTGTGGCGGATAAAGGGGGTCGATGTGATGGTGTGTGGCAGGCTGCAGGGGACCCGGGTGGTGCTGGTGAATGTATATGCCCCAAACTGGGACGATGCAGGGTTCATGAAGCGGATGTTGATCCGGATTCCGGATCTGGAGGCAGGTAATCTGATAATGGGAAGGGGACTTCAATACGGTACTGGACCCGGCATTAGATCGGTCTAGATCGAGGTTGGGTAAGAGGCCGGCTTCGGCCAAGGTCCTGAGGGGGTTTATGGAACAGATGGGGGGAGTGGATCCGTGGAGGTTTGCCAGGCCAAGGGCGAGGGAGTTCTCCTTCTCCTCACATGTGCACAAGGCCTACTCGCGAATAGACTTTTTCGTGGTAAGCAGGGTGCTGATCCTGAGAGTGGAGGGGACGGAGTATTTGGCCATTGCGATTTTGGATCACGCCCCGCACTGGGTGGAGCTGGAGTTGGGGGAGGAGAGGGGCCAGCGCCCGTTGTGGCGCATGGATGTGGGACTGCTGGCGGACGAGGACGTTTGTGGGCGGTTCGGGGGTGCATCCAAAGATATGTGGAGGCTAATGATAATGGGGAGGTGTCGGTGAGTGTGGTCTGGGAGGCGCTGAAGGCAGTGGTCAGGGGGGAGCTAATTTCAATCAGGGCTCACAGGGAGAAGAGGGAGAGACTGGTGTGGGAGATACTGAGGGTGGATAGGAGATATGCGAAATCCCCCGAGGAGGGTCTGTTGAAGGAGCGCCGGAGCCTCCAAACGGAGTTCGACTTGCTGACCACGGGGAAAGCTGAGGCCCAGTGGAGGAAGGTACAGGGAGCAGTGTATGAGTATGGGGAGAAGGTGAGTCGGATGTTGGCGCATCAGCTGCGGAGGAGGGAGGTGGCCAGGGAGATTGGGGGAATCAGGGATGGGGGGAACACGATGCGGAGTCCAGCTAAAATAAACAAGGTCTTTAGGGACTTTTATGATAACTTGTACAAGTCAGAACCCCCGGAGGGGGGGGGGAGGGGAAGCGGCAGTTCCTGGACCAACTGATGTTTCCAAGGGTGGAGGAGGGGCGGGTAGAGAGTTTGGGGGCCCCGATCGAGCTGGAGGAGCTAGTTAAGGGGTTGGGGAGTATGCAGGCGGACAAGGCCCCAGGGCCGGATGGGTTCCCGGTTGGGTTCTCGGAACTGTTGAACCCGTTGCTGCTGAGAACCTTTAATGAGGCGAAGGAAAAGGGAATTCTTACCCCGACGGTGTCGCAGGCTTTGATCTCGCTTATCCTCAAGCGTGATAAGGACCCGCTGCAATGCGGCTCCTATAGGCCGATTTCGCTCCTCAATGTGGATGATAAGCTGTTGCCGAAGGTTTTGGCCACTAGGATTGAGGATTGTGTCCCTGGAGTGATACATGAGGATCAGACGGAGTTTGTGAAGGGCAGGCAGCTGAACACGAATGTGCGGAGGCTCCTGAATGTGATTATGATGCCCTTGGGGGGGGGAGGGGGGGGGGATGCAGAAATGGTAGCGGCAATGGATGCGGAGAAGGCCTTTGACCGGGTGGAGTGGGAGTATCTGTGGGAGGTGTTAGGTAGGTTTGGGTTCGGGGAGTGGTTCATAGGGTAGGTTAAATTGTTGTACCAGGCACCGGTGGTGAGTGTATCGACGAACCGGCTGCAGTCAGGGTATTTTAGGGTGTACCGTGGAACGAGGCAGGGGTGCCCTTTGTCCCCCCTGCGTTTTGCCCTGGCGATTGAGCCACTGGCCATGGCGTTGGTGCTGCCGAACCTGTGCAGCTATTACTGGGCAGCGAATGTGTCTATGATTCGGAAATGGGTAATGAAGGGAGAGGGGGCGGCGTGGAAAAGGCTAGAGGCGGCGGTCCTGTATAGGTACCAGCCTGGGGGCACTGGTGACGGCACCGTTGCCGCTTCCGCCAATGCGGTATACCGCGAGCCGGTGGTGGCGGCGACACTGAGGATTTGGGGGCAGTGGAGACGGCATAGGGGGGAGGTAGGGTCCTCAGTCTGGACCCTGATATGGAACAACTACAGGTTCGCTCCAGGTGGGTTTTATGTTGGGTTCCTAAGCTGGAACAGGACGGGAATCCAAAGGATGGGGGACTTGTTCATAGATGGGACCTTTGCCAGTCTGTGGGCTAGAGGAGAAATTTGGGCAACCCCCGGGGAATACCTTCAGGTACATGCAGGTTCGGACATTCGTGAGAAAGCAGGTAGGGGAATTCCCGCTGCTGCCTGCCCGGAGGATACAGGACAGGGTGGTTTCGGGCGTGTGGGTTGGGGAGGATAAGGTATCGGAGATAGACCAGGAGCTGCAGGAGGCGGAGGAGGCCTCGGTGGAGGAGCTGAAGGGGAAGTGGGAGGAGGAGCTGGGTGAGGAGCTGGATGAGGGCCTGTGGGCTGACGCCCTGGGCAGGGTCAATTCCTCCTCATCTTGCGCCAGGCTCAGCCTAATCCAGTTTAAAGTGGTGCACAGGGCGCATATGACAGGGACGAGGATGAGTAAGTTTTTTTGGGAGGAGAACAGGTGTGTGAGGTATTTGGGGAACCCAGCAAACCACGCCCATATGTTCTGGACATGTCCTGCGCTTATAGAATTTTGGAAGTGCTTTGCAAAGGCTATGTCCAAGGTCTTGGATACTCGGGTAAAGCCGAGCTGGGGGATAGAGATATTTGGGGTATCGGACGATCCGGGAGTGCAGGAGTCGAAAGAGGCCGGAGTTCTGGCCTTTGCCTCCTTGGTAGCCCGGAGAAGGCTCTTGTTAATGTGGAGGGACGCAAAGCCCCCAGGCGTAGAGGCTTGGGTCAATGACATGACGGGGTTTCTTAGGTTGGAGAAGATAAAGTTTGCCTTGCGAGGGTCCTTGCAGGGGTTCTCCAGGCGGTCGCAACCGTTCCTGGACTTTCTTGAGGAACGTTAGGTGGAGGTCAGCAGCAGCAACCCGGGGGCTGGGGGGGGGGGGCGGGGGGGTGATTTCTTTTTTTTTTGTAATGGGCGCATGCCCCACTTTGCTACGGATTGGGTGTTAAATTGTTAATCGTTTAGAGGGTTAAGTTGTTTTGTTTTGTTGGCATATTGCCCTGTTTTCTTTGTATTATTTTCTTTATTGGAGTGTTCTGTAAAATTATTGAAAAACCTTGAATAAAAACATTTTTTTAAAAACTTAGTGATAAAACAGTTGCTCGCTGTATTTGTGATATTGCTGAGAATTTAGAAGCCCAGCTTATTTCTTGTTTAAACTCCGCGCAGGAGTTCTCAATACAACTGGATGAAAGTACAGACGTTTCAGATTGTGCAACCTTGCTAGTTTATGTTAGGTAGATTTGGCACAATGAATTTGTTGAAGATTTGCTCTGCTACCTGACTTTACCAACCCACACGACTGGCAGAACATTTTGAAGCTTTGAATAGTTTTGTGGTTGGAAAGTGCGGGCTCGACTGGGTTCTTTGCAGAGGAATCACAAGTGATGGAGCAGCCAACATGACTGGGAAAAACAGCGGAGTTGTAGTAAGGATTAAGGAGGCAGCTGGTCAGGACATTGTTTGGAATCATTGTTTTATTCACCATGAGGCACTGGTATCGAAAGGAATTCCATCCGATCTTGAAGTGGTGTTGAAAGGAATTATGAAAGTTGTGAATTTCATTAAACGCAGCCCACTCAATACCAGACTTTTTGACACTCTGTGTTCTGATTTGGGGGCTGAGCGCACACATTTATTGTTCCACACAGAAGTACGCTGGCTGTCAACGGTTCGGGTGCTATTCAGAGTTTATGAACTGAGCTGTGAAATCCATGCTTTCCTCCTCGAGAAATTGTCCTCTCTGGCTGATTCGTTTGTAGTTGAAACTTGGATGCTAACTATGTCTTACCTTGCAGACATCTTTTCAATTCTAAATGAACTGAACCTCAAATCGTAAGGGAAGGATGATGATTGCTTTCGGCACTGTGAAGAAATCAAATCTTTTCAAAAGACATTGAAAGTTTGACAATTGCGTTTGCATAGTCAAAATTACTACATATTTCCCACACTGCTTCAACACATCGAAGAAAACAGCATTAGGAAGAAAACTGTAAATGGATTGGCAAGCCTTATTCAGTTGCATCTGACGGTGCTGATCAACAATTTTGTTCGCTACTTTCCAGAGGAGAAGTTTAAGATTTTGAGAAAGAAGAGGTGGGTGAAAAATCCCTTTGAGTTTGAGACCCCGAAATCAGTTCTTAACTTGCAGCTGACTCCAAATGAAGAAACTGAGATTATGCGCCTCAGCTGTGACAGTATATTAAAAACACGGCACAAGTCAATGAGGCTGTCGGCATTCTGGACTCGCGTCTCCGAGGAGTATCGGGAGCTGAGTAAAACAAGCATTTTGTTGCTTTAGCCCTTCACAATGACCTGCATGTGCGAGTTTGGATTTTCCGTCCTCACAAAGATGGAGACGGCACAAAGGAACTGGCTGAATCCTGCACCCGATATGCGCAAAGCCCTCTCTTCCTGTGAACCTGATTGGAGTGAGATCATGAGGACAAAGCAAGCTCACCTCTCGCATTAAAGGTAAGAAAAAATGGTGGGTCGTGAATGCCGGCCGGCATGGGTCGCGAAGGCCGGCCAGGGTTGGTCACGAAGGTCGGCGGCTTGGGTCCCAAAGATTTGCCGGTTAGTAAAAATGGGTCCCCGGAAAAAAGTGTGAAAAACACTGGGGTAAAGGGATGGATAAAAGAGCCAGTAGCCGAGTGGGTGAATATGGAGGAGGGCTCCTGCAGGGGACGTCCGTCCACGCCCTGGCCACGGCAGCACTCCCATCCCCACCCACTCAACAAGCCCAGTGGTGATAGCAATACTGCAGTTGTGGAACAAACTATGACAGCATTTCAGGCTAACCAAAATGTCCGTTCAGGCCCCCGTCTGCAATAACCACACGTCCGCGACAATGGACACCACCTTCAAAAGGTGGACACAAGATGGAGGGACGCGGACAGTTAGGGACTTCTACACTGACAAGAGACTGACAACACTTGAGGAACTGACACAGAGGTTCCAGCTGACGAATGGAACAAACTAAGATACATGCAGGTCCAAAACGTCTTATGTGGGGAAGCGTGGTACACCCACGATCACCGCAACAGTCGTTGTTTGAGGACCTACTGGATACGGATATGGGAATGGGAACTGCAAAAACCTGTATGGGTGACAACTGGGAGAGGCAAACACACAACTGGACGTGACAAGAGAAAAATGGGAGGAGGACATGAGTTTTGAAATACGGTGGGGACTCTGAAGCGAAGCACTACATAGGGTCAACTCCACCTCCACTTGTAAAGCTAAGCCTCGTGCAGCTGAAAGTGGTACACAGAGCTCACTTAACCAGAACCCGAATGAGCAAGTTCTTCCTGGAGGTGGAGGATAAATGTGAACGGTGCCAAGGAGGCCTGGCCAACAATGCCCACATGTTCTGGTCTTGCCCCAGACTTGTCAGGTTCTGGACAGCCTTTTTCAAGGTGTTGTCCATGGTGGTGGGGATAAGAGTGGAGCCGTGCCCAAGAGTGGAAGTCTTTAGGGTTTCCGAACAGCTAGATCTATTCATGGGGAGGAGGGCTGACACCCTTGCCTCTGCCTCCCTAATCACCCGCAGGAGAATCCTGCTCGGCTGGCGACCGTCAGCACCACCCAAATCTGCAGACTGCCCGTCCGACCAATCAGAATTTCTCCAGATGGAGAAAATCAAATTTGAGGGCTGGATGAATGTGGGAGCCGCTCACTCTGTTGATCCAAGACCTGTTTGCAGCCAACAGCCAGTAAACCAGAGGGAGCTAAAAGCCACGAA
This sequence comes from Scyliorhinus torazame, assembly GCF_047496885.1. Taxonomy (NCBI): domain Eukaryota; kingdom Metazoa; phylum Chordata; class Chondrichthyes; order Carcharhiniformes; family Scyliorhinidae; genus Scyliorhinus; species Scyliorhinus torazame. Next base: position 208,926,460 of record NC_092720.1, read on the forward strand.
CAACAACAAATGCTAATGAGGGGGGGTGGGCAAAGAAACATGGAGCCCAACAAAGATCAGCAAATAACAAAATACACAGCATCAGACCAATCACACAGGAACAAAATACAGGAGCTGAAGATGAAAGAGTGACTAGAAGGGGAGGGGTGGTCGAGAAGAAAGGGTGGGGGAGGAAAGTGGGGGACCTGGCTGGGAATAAGCACCCACTGGAGAAAGCAAAACAAGAAGCTGCAACCGATGTAAATAGCAAAGGACAACCAATGTATTTATAATTTTTCTTTAGTTTTCTGTTGTTTTCAATGCATGTTAACAATTGCCTTTGTCTTGTATACTTAAAAATCTTTAATAAAAATCTTTATTAAAAAAATTAATCCAAGCTCTAAAGTCATCTGCCTTCCCTGGTACACATCTTGCATTGAAACAAATGCACTTCAGACCAAACGTTCGGCTGTTTTCAGCAACTTCTCCCTGCCTGCTCTTCCTCTTATTCTCACTGGCCTTAGTCTTCAGCTCTCCCTCAGTTATTGCACCGACTGACCTACTGCTCTCGCTCCCACCCCCCCTGCCACACTAGTTTAAACCCTCCCAAGTGACGCTAGCCTTGCAATAAACAATAACATCCCATTCACCTTCCGAATCATTTGCTGTACCTGCAGACTAGCCTTTTGTGATTTGTGTACCAGGATACCATAAGGTTCTGCAATTCCCCTTAGTACGATATCAGACCAGGTCCCCAAAGTTGTTACAATCTTGGAGGATACTCCTATATTTAGTTATTTTCTGATTACGAACCATCAACATTTTTTTGTTAGTGGACCAAATTTGAAATCCCAATTACTTGCTAAGACACTAAATCCATAAAATTCCATGATTGGAAACAGAAGAATTTAACTATGCAAGAGTCAACAACGGAAACAGTTAGTACGATATCTATCTTACATTCTAACATAAATAATTGTTATGGGACCGGACCAGAACCACAATTTTGATTAAGATCCCAGACTAGAAACTGACTATTTGCATTTTGGTCTAGTATTCTAACCCTCTCGACATGAATGCTAACATTGCATTTGCCTTCCTAACTGCCGATTGAACCTGCGTGTTAACCTTAAGAGAATCATGAACAAGGCCTCCCAAGTCCCTTTATGCTTCTGATTTCCAAAGCATTCCCCCATCTAAAAATAGCCTGTGCCTCCATTTCTCCTTCCAAAGTGCATAACTTCACACGTTTCTACATTGTATTACACCTGCCACTTCATTGCCCACTCTTCTAGCCTGTCCAAGTCCTTCTGCAGCCTGCCTGCTTCGTCAATACTACCGGTCCTTCTACAGATCTTTGCATCGTCTAAAAGCATAGCAACAGTGTGTTCAGTTCCTCCTTCCAGATCATTAATGTATACTGTTGTTTTTGTTACCAAAGTGGATACCTCGCATTTATCATAATTATACTGCATCTGCCATTCAATTGCCCACTCACACAACTTGTCCAAATCACACTGAGGGATCTCTCACCCAACTTGGTGTCATCTGCAAATTTGGAGATATGTCATTTTGTTCCCTCATCTAAATCATTAATGTCGTTTGTGAATTGCTGGGATCATAACGCCATTCCCTGCCAATTTGGAAAGACCCGTTAGTTCCTACTCTTTGCTTCCTGTCTGCCAACCAGTTTCCTATCCATCTCAAAATGTTCCCCAGAATGACAGACGGGACCAGTCCAATCTCCTCTACAAATTGGGTTTCCCATCCTGAGATTGGTGATCTATTCATAGAATTTACAGTGCACAAGGAGGCCATTCGACCCTTCGAGTCTGCACCGGCTCTTGGAAAGAGCACCCTACACAAGGTCAACACCATCCTATCCCCACAACCCAGTAACCCCACCTAACACTAAGGGCAATTTTGGACACTAAGGGCAATTTAGCATGGCCAATTCACCTAACCTGCACATCTATGGACTGTGGGAGGAAACCGGAGCACCCGGAGGAAACCCACGCACACACGGGGAGGATGTGCAGACTCCACACAGACAGTGACCCAAGCCGGAATCGAACTTGTGACTCTGGAGCTGTGAAGCAATTGTGCTATCCACAATGCTACCGTGCTGCCCTCTATTCCTCTGGTTATACAGATCCCTTCACTGCTTTGACACACGGTGCTGATGGCTTCAGACACTCACCCAGAGGAACCCACAGAGAGTCAAATATGAGAATGGAGAGGTTCCAGAGGATTAACAACCGACAAAGTGAACATTTTATCTGGGACCTTGAAGACCTTTTAATCCCTTCACAACTGGATTTAAAATCAGGAAGATGAATAGAAGAGTTTTACCGGGGTTAATGGAGTTTATCATTTCTCTCCACGCTGTGTACTGTAAAGGGCCTTTGAACTTTCCGATAGACAGGCCGGCAGCAGCTACTGAGAGATGGTGAACCTCATCACTAATCCTGTATGTTAAAAAAAGGTGCAATAAATTTGTCTGGTTAGAAGATTTTAGAACCTATGTGAATGGTCAAGTTTTTCATTTTTGATGATGGAGAAAATGTAGAAAGTGAAATATTAATCACGTTTCTATAACTGAGAAAGGGATAACTTGGAAATTCAAAGTGAGAGAATGGAAACCCCCATGTCCTGAAAAAGGTCCACAGTCTGAATACAGATTAGTAACCGGGATATCACAAAAATCACAGGAGACGAGAAATATTTAGCCTGTCCACTTGCAGTTTTACAAACAGAGTTTGTAGAACAAAAACAAAGGCTGAAAACATCTGGAACTTAATGTTCATCCTTAGTAACTGATCCCACAGAGCCGAGAATCCTGCTCTCCTCTACTGGCATCTGAATATCTCTGATTTTAGTCACTCCCCCATTGGGAGCTGGACCTTCAGCTGCCGAGGTCCTGAGCTCTGGAATTCCCTCCCTGATCCTCTCCATCTCTCTGTCTCTCTTTCTTCCTCAATCACTCTCTCTAAACTCCACCTCCGTCATCCGGATTAATATTTCCTCATGTGTCTCTATGTCAATTTGTGCTTTTTAATGCTCCTGTGAACCTACTTTATACTTTATATTACATTAAAGGCACTCTATAAATACAAGTCTTTGCCATTGTGGTTGTTAAGGACACAGAGCCAGTTTATATTATAGAATAAAATTAGATCCCGTTCCCCCTTTAACGTCTGACTTTCTCAGGTTGCTCAGGCTTCATGCAGAGACATGATGACTCACTCCTTGGATACATGGACCGTGCGGCTCTCTCAGGGTCAGTCGGAAGGTCACAGACACTAACAGCCAACATCAGGCAAATGATCAGTTCAAGCCTGGGAATCAGGTTGTATTATTTACCTGACATCTTGTCATTTATACAATATTGTAGAACAGTTAAAGAAAATGTAATACTGTTTAATCACGGCCATAAAGATAGTTATTATAAAATACGCGTCAGTGAACTATACGCCGAGTTTTCACGGCCCGATGGACGAACACTTAAAGTTGTGACAACCCAAAAAAATCCATCAGAACAATTGACTGAGTTATTTTATAAACTGCAGAGTTTCAGTAATTAACGTAAGTAGAAGAGAAATCGGCTGAGAAAAATAGGAACACAATTCTGAGGCTTTTAAAAATCAACTCTGCAGAGTTTCAGTAAAGAACATATCCTACCTTCTCTTCCGACAAGCTTCCTCCTGAAAGAAATGAATGAGGAACAGTGAGGATGTCAGTAACAGATTTCAGGAGGAGTTAAACAGGCTGGTGAAATGAGCAGACTCAGAGCAGATGAGATTTCACACGGAAGTGGAAAGCGATGGATTTTGGAAGGAAGATTGTGGAGAGTCAAATAAACTGGAACTGAGCATCAGTCCCGCTCACAGACACAGTGACTCTCACACACCGTACCAGACACACCCACACACTCACAACATGCTGGAACTGAGCATCAGCCCCGCTCACAGACACAGTGACTCTCACACACCGTACCAGACACACCCACACACTCACAACATGGAACTGGAACTGAGTATCAGCCCCGCTCACAGACACAGTGACTCTCACACACCGTACCAGACACACCCACACACTCACAACATGCTGGAACTGAGCATCAGTCCCGCTCACAGACACAATGGGCGAAATTCTCCATTATCGGCGGAAAGTCCGCCGATCGGCGCAAAAAAAGACGCAAATCCCACTTGCGTCACGTCATAAAAATGGGCCGATAGTCTGCGGCCCGAAATGGGCTAGCAGCGACGTAACGGGATCCGCGCTTGCGCAGTGGTTCACGCCGTGCAGCATCATACGCGCTGCACGGCGTGACGGCTCATAAGGCCGCGCAGCTCCCCCCCACCCGACCGGAACAGCCGACCGCAACACCCGACTTGATGGCTGGCCGTCGCTCAGCCCCGAGGTTCGAGTCACGCGATGTGGAGGCGCTCCTGGACGCGGTGGAGCAGAGGAGGGACGCCCTGTATCCCGGGCACGGCCGCAGAGTTGCCCCACGCCACAGCCGGCGTCTGTGGAGGGAGGTGGCAGAGGCCGTCACCGCTGTGGTCCTAACACCACGGACAGGCACCCAGTGCCACAAGAAGGTGAACGACCTCGTCAGAGCAGGCAGGGTGAGCCTCCCCCATATCCCCCCTCCCCCAAATCCCCCCCTCCCCCATATCCCCCCTCCCCCATATCCCCCCTCCCCATATCCCCCCTCCCCCATATCCCCCCTCCACCATATCCCCCATATCCCCCCTCCCCATATCCCCCCTCCCCATATCCCCCATATCCCCCCTCCCCATATCCCCCCTCCCCCATATCCCCCCTCCCCCATATCCCCCTCCCCCATATTCCCCCCTCCCCCATATCCCCCCTCCCCATATCCCCCATATACCCCCTCCCCCATATCCCCCCTCCCCCATATCCCCCCTCCCCCATATCCCCCCTCCCCCATATCCCCCCTCCCCCATATCCCCCATATTCCCCCCTCCCCCATATCCCCCCTCCCCATATCCCCCATATCCCCCCCTCCCCCATATCCCCCCTCCCCCATATCCCCCCTCCCCCATATCCACCCTCCCCCATATCCCCCATATTCCCCCTCCCCATATCCCCCATATTCCCCCCTCCCCCATATCCCCCATATCCCCCCTCCCCATATCCCCCCTCCCCATATTCCCCATATCCCCCCTCCCCCATATTCCCCCCTCCCCCATATCCCCCCTCCCCCATATCCCCCCCTCCCCATATCCCCCCTCCCCCATATCCCCCCTCCCCATATCCCCCATATCCCCCCTCCCCCATATCCCCCCTCCCCCATATCCCCCCTCCCCCATATCCCCCCTCCCCCATATCCCCCATATTCCCCCCTCCCCCATATCCGCCCTCCCCATATCCCCCATATTCCCCCCTCCCCCATATCCCCCTCCCCCATATCCCCCATATCCCCCCTCCCCCATATCCCCCCCTCCCCCGGCGCAAAAAACGGCGCAAATCCCACTTGCGTCACGTCATAAAAATGGGCCGATAGTCTGCGGCCCGGAATGGGCTAGCAGCGACGTAACGGGATCCGCGCTTGCGCAGTGGTTCACGCCGTGCAGCGTCATACGCGCTGCACGGCGTGACGGCTCATAAGGCCGCGCAGCTCCCCCCCACCCGACCGGAACAGCCGACCGCAACACCCGACTTGATGGCTGGCCGTCGCTCAGCCCCGAGGTTCGAGTCACGCGATGTGGAGGCGCTCCTGGACGCGGTGGAGCAGAGGAGGGACGCCCTGTATCCCGGGCACGGCCGCAGAGTTGCCCCACGCCACAGCCGGCGTCTGTGGAGGGAGGTGGCAGAGGCCGTCACCGCTGTGGTCCTAACACCACGGACAGGCACCCAGTGCCACAAGAAGGTGAACGACCTCGTCAGAGCAGGCAGGGTGAGCCTCCCCCATATCCCCCATATCCCCCCTCCCCCATATTCCCCCCTCCCCCATATCCCCCCTCCCCATATCCCCCCCTCCCCATATCCCCCATATCCCCCCTCCCCCATATTCCCCCCTCCCCCATATCCCCCCTCCCCCATTACCCCCCCTCCCCATATCCCCCATATTCCCCCCTCCCCCATATCCCCCCTCCCCATATCCCCCATATCCCCCCTCCCCATATCCCCCCTCCCCCATATCCCCCTCCCCCATATCCCCCCTCCCCCATATCCCCCTCACCCATATCCCCCATATTCCCCCCTCCCCCATATCCGCCCTCCCCATATCCCCCATATTCCCCCCTCCCCCATATCCCCCTCCCCCATATCCCCCATATCCCCCCTCCCCCATATCCCCCCCTCCCCCATATCCCCAAGTGAATCCAGCCCTAACCTTAACCTCTGCAATGCACGCGCAACCGATGGCGTGCATTCATATACCTGCCTAACACTGTTGCCTTTTACCCCTGCCACCACCCCCCCCCCCCCAGGAGAAGCGCGCACACAACAATAGGGAGCATGTGAGGACTGGAGGAGGGCCCGCTGATGAGAGGCCACTGACCGTACACGAGGAAAGGGCCCTGGAACTTGCTGGCGGACCTGAGGACCGGGAGGTTGCTGATGCAGAGGTCGGGGCCCCACGAGCAAGTGAGCCACCAACAGCCCGTCCCCATATCCCCCCTCCCCTATATCCCCCTCCCCCGTATCACCTGATCACTGCCTGATGTCTAACCATGCATGCTTCATTGTGTATCGCAGGACCAAACGTCCAGGCACCCATCCCCGCAGATGCAGACCGCCCGCAGGATGCCCCTCGGAGACCACAGGAGACGGAGAGACCCGCACCCTCCAGCATGCGACGCCCGCAGGATGCCCCTCGGAGACCACAGGAGACGGAGAGACCCGCACCCTCCAGCATGCGACGCCCGCAGGATGCCCCTCGGAGACCACGGGAGACGGAGAGACCCGGACCCTCCAGCATGCGACGCCCGCAGGATGCGCCTCGCACACCACGGGAGACGGAGAGACCTGGAGCAACAGGGAGACGACACCCCCGTCACGTGCGGGAGCGACCACCCAGCGACGAGGGGGGCAGCCACAGGCCCCCGTCACATCCGAGCCAGGACACCACTACCCAGGACACCACTATCCAGGACACCACTATCCAGGACACCCCTACCCGGGACACCACTACCCAGGACACCCCTACCCGGGACAGCACTACCCGGGACAGCACTACCCGGGACAGCACTACCCAGGACACCCCTACCCGGGAAGACGAAATACCGGACAGTGACTCAGAGTGGATGGGTGGAGACGAACCCCCACCCCAAAGTGCCATGGACTCAGAGTGGGACGAAGAGCACGACACAACGCCACTGCTGTCACCAACACCCTCCACCATCGCAGAAACACTCACCACGGTTGGGCACTTTAGTGATGAGGCGTCTGGTACACTCACTGGTGCGCACAACACAGCCGTCCCAGTACAGCAGGTGGAGGTAGGAGCAGCAGAGGGACCGGGCGGTCGGAGGGCAGCCCAGGCCAAGCGAACATCTGCCGCCCAGATGGATCCCGGGTTCCTGCAGTTACCACACCCACACATAGATCAGATGCAACCACCGACACGGAGACGAGCAAATAGGGTGACGGGTGGCTTGCGGCGGCTGCGGTCGCAGGTGGAGGAGTCCACCCGCGTCCAGGAGCTGGGAGTGGTCCCGGTCATGCGTGCCACCCAGGCTGACACCGCACGGGTGGCGTCCGCGGTGGAGGCAATGGGTGCGACGGTGTCAGACATGGGGAATGGTTTGCGAGGCCTGGGGCCTTCCGTGCAGGCGGCGTCTGTGGCCCAGGAAATGGCTGCCCTCTCACAGGAGGCCATGAGCCAGTGCCAGCGCCAGATGGCAGAGGCGCTCAACGCCGTAGCCCAGTCTCAGCAGGCCATGGCCCAGTCTCAGCAGGCCATGGCCCAGTCTCAGCAGGCCATAGCCCAGTCTCTGCAGGCCATGGCCCAGTCTCTGCAGGCCATGGCCCAGTCTCAGCAGGCCATCGCTGAGGGCATCGGCGCCAGTGGCCATGTGCGAGCTGGCGTCGCACTGTCGCAGACAGGGTTCGACAACCCCCTGGGCTCCATGGCTGCAAACCTGCAGACCCCTGTCGATACCAGCACGGGCCTCCAGGACTGGCAGCGCCAGATGTCGGGGGCGCGTCGGATGGCCAGTCCGTTCGCATCCCCCACCCATGTAGAGGCCTGGGGGCCATCGGGCACCCCGAGGGAGGAGGAGGTGGTGTGGTCCGTCCCGGCTCCCTCTGTAGGGGAGGTCCCGGTACACCGCGACACCTCGGACTCCCCCCTTCCGTCCCAGGTGCATCGGGTGGGCAACGGGCAGGACAGGCTGGCAGCTCGCCATCCCAGTCGCCCGGGCCGCAGCCTGGCCCATCTAGGCCAGGACGCCCCAGGAAACGGCCGCCAAAGGGATCCAGTGTCAGAGGGCAGGAATCACAGGAGTCCACCTCCAGTTCTGCTGTACCGTCTGGGGAACCACGTAGATGTAGTCAAAGGGCCTGTAAGGCCAAACAATTAGACACTGAGTAAGTTGGCACGGGTGCAGGGCACAGATGAGTTTTAGGCGCTAGGGCACGTGCATGAACTCCTTTGGTTATTAAAGTCAATGTTACACCTACCGAAGCTGCCTTTGTGCTCTGTCCAAAGTGTGCGGGCGTGTCATGTACGTTGAGCGCAAGTGTGTGTGTGACGGGTGGTCTTACCTCAGCCCCAGGTGAGTCTGCCCCCTTCCCCCTGGGCCGCCATCAACATCCCCCGGGCAGAGGACGGGACCGTGCGCTGCAGTGTCACAGCCGCATGCAGGGATGGTCCGGGTGGATGGTGGTACTGTGGCCATGGGTCAGACATAGTCCAACGATGTAGAGCCAGGAGCTCATCGGAGGCGGGTTGTCATCATCCTCCATGGCCTGCGATAGACACGCGTCCACCCGCAACTGGGTGAGCCCGGCCCGTTGTGCCGCCGGTGGATCGGCAATTGGGGGTGGGGGGGTGGTGTGCATACGGGTGGGGTGTGTGGGGTTGGGGAGGGGGGTGAGGGTGCTGGGTGGGTGGATGGGTGGGGGGTGTGGGTGGTCGGCTGTTGTCATGGTGTGCGGTCTGTGGCCATACTACCCGATTCCCACGCCCATCTAGTCAGTGAAGCGGGCGTCTATCAGTCTGTCCCGTGCCCGCTGGGCCAGCCGGTAACGGTGGACAGCCACCCGCCTGTGTCTACCCCGTCTGCCCTGACCATTGCCCCCATCCCCCTCATCTGGTGAGGACTGGGCCTCTTCCTGCTGCTCCTCCACTCCGCCCTCCTCTGCCTGCGGCACATCGCCCCTCTGCTGGGCTATGTTGTGCAGGACGCAGCACACCACAATGATGCGGCCGACCCTATCTGACCGATACTGGAGGGCGCCCCCAGAGAGGTCCAGGCACCTGAAACGCATCTTCAGCACGCCAAAGCACCTCTCGATCACTCCCCTTGTCGCTACATGGGCATCATTGTAGCGGTTCTCCGCCTCATTGCGTGGCCTCCGTATAGGCGTCATCAGCCACGATCGCAATGGGTAGCCCCTGTCGCCCAGCAACCAGCCCCTCAGCCGGGGATGGCGTCCCTCGTACATGCCGGGGATGGATGACCGCGACAACACGAATGAGTCGTGTACACTGCCTGGGTGACGGGCGCAGACGTGCAAGATCATCATGCGGTGGTCGCAGACCACCTGTACGTTCATTGAATAGGTCCCCTTCCTATTAGTGAACACGGCCCTGTTCTCTGCAGGTGGCCGCACGGCGACGTGCATCCCATCGATCGCGCCCTGGACCATGGGGAACCCGGCAACGGCAGAGAAGCCCACGGCCCGGGCATCTTGGCTGGCCCGGTCCACGGGGAAGCGGATGTAGTGGTGCGCCATGGCATGAAGGGCATCTGTCACTGCCCGGATGCACCGATGCACCGATGTCTGCGATATGCCGGACAGGTCCCCACTCGGTGCCTGGAATGACCCCGTTGCATAAAAGTTCAGGGCCACCGTAACCTTGACGGACAGGGGGAGAGGGTGTTCCCCGCCAGTGCCACGCGGTGACAGGTGTGCCAGCAGGTGGCAGATGTGTGCCACGGTTTCCCGGCTCATCCGGAGTCTCCTCCTGCATTCCCGGTCCGTGAGGTCCTGGTATGACTGCCGGGGCCGGTACACACGGGGTGCCCTCGGGTGCCTCCGTTGCCGTGGGGCCGCGACGTCCTCCTCCCCCTCCTCGTCCTGTCGGTCAGGTGTCCCTCCAGCCTGGGCGGCTGCCGCCTGCCCCTCTGCGGCAGCCTGCGCCGCCTCTCTGGCACGCTCCTCCTCCTCCTCCTCCTCATCCAGGGCAACATAGACATGAGCGGCTGCCACCACGGCGGCCAACATCGCTGGATGGTCTGAAAACATGACGGCCTGGTGGGGGGGAGGGGAACGACCACATGTCATCATTGCCCATATCCCCTCCTCCCCCCAGCCAGGTGGCATGGACCGCATGGGTCCAACTGTTGGAGGCTGGCACCTGGCCAGGTGGACCAACTCATTTGCCCTCCCATCACCCACCCCGGCACGGACCCCCTCCCCAACCTCCACCCCGGCACGGACCCCCTCCCCAACCTCCACCCCGGCACGGACCCCCTCCCCAACCTCCACCCCAGCACGGACCCCCCCCCAACCCCCAACCTCCACCCCGGCACGGACCCCCTCCCCAACCTCCACCCCAGCACGGACCCCCCCCCCAACCCCCAACCTCCACCCCGGCACGGACCCCCCCCCAACCTCCACCCCGGCACGGACCCCCTCCCCAACCTCCACCCCGGCACGGACCCCCTCGCCAACCTCCACCCCAGCACGGACCCCGCCCCAACCCCCAACCTCCACCCCGGCACGGACCCCCTCCCCAACCTCCACCCCGGCATGGACCCCCTCCCCAACCTCCACCCCAGCACGGACCCCCCCAACCCCCAACCTCCACCCCGGCACGGACCCCCCCCCAACCTCCACCCCGGCACGGACCCCTCCCCAACCTCCACCCCGGCACGGACACCCCCCCAACCTCCACCCCGGCACGGACCCCCTCCCCAACCTCCACCCCGGCACGGACCCCCTCCCCAACCTCCACCCCAGCACGGACCCCCCCCCAACCCCCAACCTCCACCCCGGCACGGACCCCCTCCCGGTACTCCCCCGGAGCCCAGCCTACTCTAACCACCCCGCCCCCCCCCCCCGCCGCACACACACACACACAAGCCGAGACACACCTCTCCTCACGCAATCAGTCTGCGGCCACGCCTTTTCCTGCCCAGAGCCAACCCCCCAGGCCGTCACTCACCTCCTCGCTGGTCGGCGTGAGCCTGGAGCACCGGGTCACGCCGATGAAAAGGAGGTTTGATTCACGTCGACGTGAACGGTCATCACGTCGACGGGACTTCGGCCCATCCGGAAGGGAGAATATCGGCAGGCCGAAAATCGGCTGCCTTGCGCAGACCCGTGACATTCTCCGCGGCAGCGGCGCCATTAACGCCCCGCCGACTTTTCTCCCTTCGGAGACTTCGGCGGGGGCGGGATTCACGGCGGCCAACGGCCATTCTCCGACCCGGCGGGGGGTCGGAGAATGACGCCCCAGATCTCGGGTTGATTCCCGCTTTTCTGTCCACAAACTCTCGAACCACTCCCAGCCACCACTCAGTCTTCTCCCCAACCCCCACCTCCCAGTAATGTCTCCCTGATGTGAATCCCTCTGATCCCAGGACACAGAGCCAGGAATCAAACCTCTCCGGGGTGTCCGGGAGCGGCTGCTGTTTTTCTCCGAATCTCACACTGGTCCGGTCCTCAGACAGGATGAGCCGGGGATTCGCTGTGTTCAGATCCAGAGTCAGAGAGGCTGGAGCTGGGGGAAAGTTAAAATAACACAGTCAGTGATTTAGAGAGGGAGGGGGGGAGGGAAGAGAGAGGGAGGGGGAGGGAAGAGAGAGGGAGGAGTAGAGAGGGGCCAACGGGGTAGGTGAGGGAGAGGATAGTGAGGGAGGGGGAGAGAAATCAGAGCAGCCAGGGAGTGGGTGAAGGGAGAGAACAGGAAAGGAGAGAGGGAGTGTGAGAATGGAGTGAAAGTGAAGCAGAAGTGGGTGACGGAAAGCTGGAGGGTTTGAGTGTGGGAGCCGGATTACAGAGAGATTGGGAGAGGGTTGAGAAATAGAGGGTGTGGCAGGGAGAACAGGAAGTGACAGGGAGTGTAGGAGGGTGTGAGAGACTGAGGTGGAGGAGTAGAGGCAGCAGGTTAGCAGGGAGAGTATGAGGGTGAGAGAAGAGAGAGTGCAGAGGAATGAGTGCAAAAGTTGGAGAGTGTGAAAAAGAGAGGGGGTGTTCGCAACAGTAGGAAGGTGGGAGAGTAAGACAGAGAGTGGGGGAGAGAATGTACAAGATGGGATGAGGAAGAAAGTGAAGGGACGGGGGGGATTGCGAGGGGGGAGGGAGAGAGTGGGAGGAGAGGGGAGAGGCAGAGAGCGGGAGGAGGGGAGGGTGGAGGGAGAGGTATAGCGGAATGATGAAGGAAGAGGGAAGGAGAGAAATGGAAGAGAGAGTGTGGTAAGGTGGAAGAGAGAATGGAAGGGGCTGAGAGAGAGGGTGGGAGGGGGACATGAGATAGAGAGTGGGAGGGAAAAATGTTAGATTGAGCAGAGGGGACAGTGTGAGTGCATGGCAGGGAGAGAGAGATTGTGGGAAGGGCAGAGGTAAGGAATGCGGATATGAAACAGAGAGAGTGTGTGTGGGAGTAATAGGCTGGGAGGAACAGGGGAGAGGGAAAGTGCAGATGGAGGGAAGGAAGGGGGAGAAGAGGGAGCGACACCCAGCCAGCGGATTGCCCCCCCAACTGTGGCGGCGCTGGACACGGACCGCAGCCACCACGCGAGGTCCCTGAACACGGAGGAAATGCGCCCCACGCCTTTGGGAAGTCAGCCCATCGGGGGCGGAGATCGTCCCAACGGAGTGCGGCGCAGTCAGCGGGTCCGCCATTATTAAGGGCCGGAGCATCGGAATAACTGCACCACCCCCAATTTCGGCATAAACACGGATTCTCCAGCCAATCGCTGAACGTGATCTCGGCGTCGGCAATCGGAGAATCCCGCCCTAAGTGTTGACACCAACGGAGAATCCGTGGACTTTCACGTCAGTAAAATTGGCGCCACACCTGCACCGATTCTGCTACTATTAAGGGGCTCGCACCGGCACCACGTGGAACACAATCGATTCGAATGAAAAACGGTGTGGGATTCGCCGGGTCTGTGATTGACACTCGGGAGGCTGACAAGCTGCAGGTTGAGGTCTCTGTGTCGTTGTGTTTAGAAGGATGAGCAGGGATCCTTTTGAAACTCACAAGATACTGAGAGGCCTGGATAGAGTGGACATGGAGAGGAAGTTTCCACTTGTGGGAAAAACAAGAACCCGAGGGCTCAGACTGAAGGGACGATCCTTTAAAACTGAGAGGAGGAACAGTGCTTAGCATTGCTGCCTACGGCGCTGAGGACCTGGGTTCAAATCCTGGCCCTGGGTCAATGACAGGTGGAGAGAGCAGTTCATAAAACATAAAGGATTCTGGGCTTTACTAATAGGGCTATCGGGGGAAGTACATGGATGTTATGCTAAACTTATGCAAGACATTGGTTAAACTCAGCTGGAATATTGTGTTCAGTTCTGGGCGTCACACTATAGGAAATATGTGAACACATTGGACAGGGTGAGGATGAGGTTTACAAGAATATTTCCAGGGTTGAGAAACTTCAGCCATGAGGATAGACAGGGACTGGTCTCCTTGGAGAGAAGGTTAAGTGGAGATTTGATCGAAATTTTCAAAATCAAGAGGGGGCAGGACACAGCAGGTGAGGAGAAACTGTTCCCGTTCGTAGAAGGATCGAGAGCGAGAGGGCACAGATTTAAAGTGAATTGCAAAAGACCTTAAAGTTCTGCGAGAAAAAAAAATGTTTCAAAATGTGGGTAGTATCGGGAATGTTTTGTCTTGAAGTGTGGTGGAGGCAAGTTCAGTTGACATATTCGAGCGAATTAGATGATTACTTGAATATAAAAAATATACCGGGGTACAGAGAAAAGGTAGGGGAATGACCCTCAGGTTAAACCAGCACCAATCAGCTCTCATTTTCAAAGAGGCGAGCAGCCCAGGGTCCTCATGTCCTCTGGGAAATGTCATTCCAGTGGAAAAGATTAGCTGGAGAATGTGACATTCACATCTACAATCGTGCAAGAATAATGTTTACGTATTAAAGCTCTGCATTAGTTAATACATGTTGCATTAATGAGCTGGTTTTGAAATCTATTCGCTTGGACGGACTCAAAGCCCCCGAAGTCGGAGACCTGGCTATCGGACATGGCTAGCTTTCTCTGTTTGGAGCAAGTCAAGTTCGCCTTGAGAGGGTCACTGTTAGGGTTCACCCGGAGGTGGCTACTGTTCATCGACTTCTTTGCAGGAAATTACTCGTCAGCAGCCTGGGGGGTGGGGGGGTGGGGGGAGTACTTTGGATTAGAGGAGGGGGTTAATAAGAGTGGGACCTGTATGAGAGGTAAATGGCTTTTTCACTATGTTTATGATTTCATGTATATTGTTTATTTTATTCTTGTTACTATACCAAAAATACCTCAATAAAATGTTTATTAAAAAAAACAATCACTATTGGGCAAGAAAATATTGGTGGCACCTATCACTTCCCCTACCTAGAAAGCATAATTTCCTGTGAGGCAAATGTTAAGGTCAACGCCCACACAGGAATTGACAAAGAAACATCAGGGGTGGGATTCTCCACTGCCCAACGCCGAAATTGCAAAATGCGATTGGGCGGAGAATCAGTTCAGACGCCAAACTCGCGGCGGGTGCCAATTTAATGGAAGATCACAATTCTCCGTCACCTTGACACAGCAGGGACACAGGATAAAAGAGCACGAGGAGAGCGGCGGGGACACAGGACAAAAGAGCACGAGGAGAGCGGCGGAGACTCAGTGAAAGAGCACGAGGAGAGCGGCGGGGACACAGGATAAAAGAGCACGAGGAGAGCGGCGGAGACTCAGTGAAAGAGTGCGAGGAGAGCGGCGGCGACTCAGTGAAAGAGCACGAGGAGAGCGGCGGGGACACAGGACAAAAGAGCACGAGGAGAGCGGCGGAGACTCAGTGAAAGAGCACGAGGAGAGCGGCGGGGACACAGGATAAAAGAGCACGAGGAGAGCGGCGGGGACACAGGACAAAAGAGCACGAGGAGAGCGGCGGAGACTCAGTGAAAGAGCACGAGGAGAGCGGCGGGGACACAGGATAAAAGAGCACGAGGAGAGCGGCGGAGACTCAGTGAAAGAGCGCGAGGAGAGCGGCGGCGACTCAGTGAAAGAGCACGAGGAGAGCGGCGGGGACACAGGACAAAAGAGCACGAGGAGAGCGGCGGAGACTCAGTGAAAGAGCACGAGGAGAGCGGCGGGGACACAGGATAAAAGAGCACGAGGAGAGCGGCGGAGACTCAGTGAAAGAGCGCGAGGAGAGCGGCGGGGACACAGGATAAAAGAACACGAGGAGTGCGGCGGGGACACAGGATAAAAGAGCGCGAGGAGAGCGGCGGAGACTCAGTGAAAAAGCGTGAGGAGAGCAGCGGGGACACAGGATGAAAAAGCGCGAGGAGAGCGGCGGCGACTCAGTGAAAAAGCGCGAGGAGAGCGGCGGAGACACGGGATAAAAGAGCGCGAGGAGTGCGGCGGGGACACAGGATAAAAGAGCGCGAGGAGAGCGGCGGGGACACAGGATAAAAGAGCGCGAGGAGAGCGGCAGAGACACAGGATAAAAGAGCGCGAGGAGAGCGACGGGACACAGGATATAAGAATGAGAGGAGTGCGGCGGGGACACAGCTGCAGGAGAAGCGGCCTTCAGATTTTCGGTGGGAACAGTGGACAGGGGTCTGTCGGGAAGGTAAGTTTACCTCTTTAAAAACTTTAAAAACTTACCTTGAAGAATGACATCACAGCAAAGCAGTGACTTGATTGGCTGGTAAGGAAAGTGCTCCAATTAGCAAGAGAAATGTAACTCTTCGTGTGTTGGTAAGTATTGTGATTGGTAAGTTAAAAAAAATCTTTATTCCTTTCACTTATTCATTATTTGGTATTATATGTGTAATCAGTTACGGTAAAGTGTAAAAATGGCAGGAGATCCCAGACCCGTGTTATGCTCCTCGTGCTCAATGTGGGAGTTCAGGGACGCGGCCGATGCCTCTGACTCCTTCATGTGCGGCAAGTGTGTCCAGCTGCAGCTCCTGTTAGACCGCATGACGGCTATGGAGCTGCAGATGGACTCACTTTGGAGCATCTGCGATGCTGAGGAGGTCGTGGATAGCACGTTCAGTGAGTTGGTCACACCACAGATTAGGATTGGTGAGGGAGACAGGGAATGGGTGACCAAAAGGCAGAGAAAGAGCAGGAAGGAAGTGCAGATGTCCCCTGCGGTCATCTCCCTCCAAAACAGGTATACCATTTTGGATACTGTTGGGGGAGATGACTCACCAGGGGAAGGCAGTCGTAGCCAGGCTCATGGCACTGTGGCTGGCCCTGCTGTACAGACGGGCGAGAAAAAGACTGGCAGGGCTATAGTCATATAGGCACCAACGATATAGGTAACAAACGGGATGAGGTCCTATAATCAGAATTTAGGGAGTTAGGAGACAAGTTAAAAGTTAGGACCTCAAAGGTAGTAATCTCAGGATTGCTACCAGTGCCACGAGACAGTCAGTTTAGAAATTCAAGAATTGTCAGAATGAATACGTGGTTTGAGAGATGGTGCAGGAGGGAGGGGTTCAGATTTTTGGGACATTGGAACCGGCTCTAGAGGCGGTGGGACCATTACAAATCGGATGGTCTACACCTGGGAAGTACTGGAACCAATGTCCTAGGGGGTGCTTTTGCTAACACTGTTGGAGAGGTTTTAAACTAATGTGGCAGGGGGATGGGAACCAGATTAGGAAGTTAGAGGTCAGTAAAGAGGCAGCAACTAAAGCCAGTAAGGTACTAGACAATAAACTCAATGTGACTAAGGGGAAGAGTAGACAGGGAAGAGATGATGAACGCAAAGGTACAGGTGGTCTGAGGTGCATTTGTTTCAATGCGAGAAGTGTAGCAGGTAAGGCAGATTAACTTAGAGCTTGGATTAGTTCCTGGGAATATGATGTTATTGGTATTACTGAGACTTGGCTGAGGGAAGGGCAAGACTGGCAACTAAATATCCCAGGGTATAGATGCTTCAGGAGGGATAGAGAGGGAGGTAAAAGGGGTGGAGGAGTTGCATTACTGGTCAGAGATGATATCACAGCTGTGATTAAGGAGGGCACGATGGAGGATTCGAGCACTGAGGCAATATGGGTAGAGCTAAGAAATAGGAAGGGTGCAGTAACATTGTTGGGACTTTACTACAGGCCTTCCAAAAGCGAGCGTGAAGGAGAGATACAAATATGTAGACAGATTATACAAAAATGTAGGAGCAATAGGGTCGTCGTGATCGGGGATTTTAACTTCCCCAACATTGAATGGGACTCATGTAATGTTGGAGGCGTAGATTGTGCAGAATTTGTAAGGAGCATCCAGGAGAGTTTTTTGGACAGTATGTAAATAGTCCAACTCGGGAAGGGGCCATACTGGACCTGGTATTGGGGAATGATCCTGTCAGGTGGTTGAAGTTTCAGTCGGTGATTACTTTGGGAATAGCGATCACAATGCCGTAAGTTTTAGAATACTCATGGACAAAGACGAGAGTGGTCCTAAAGGAAGAGTGCTAAATTGGGGAAAGGCCAAGTATAACAAAATTCGGCAGGAGCTAGGGAATGTGGTTTGGGAGCAGCTGTTTAAGGGTAAATCCACATTTGAAATGTGGAAGTCTTTTAAGGAAAGGTTGATTAGAGTGCAGGACAGACATGTCCCTGTGAAAATGAGGGATAGAAATGGCAAGATTAGGGAACCATAGATGACGGGTAGAATTGTGAGACTAGCTAAGATGAAAAAGGAAGCATACATAAGATCTAGGCGACTTAAAACTGATGAAGCTTTGGAGGAATATCGGGAAAGTAGGACAAATCTCAAACGTGCAATAAAGAGGGCTAAAAGGGGTCATGAAATATCTTTGACTAACAGGGTTAAGAAAAATCCCAAAGCCTTTTATTCGTATATAAGGAACAAGAGGGTAACTAGAGAAAGTATTGGCCCACTCAAAGACAAAAGAGGAAATTTATGCGTGGAGTCAGAGGAAATGGGTGAGATTCTTAATGAGTACTTTGCATCGGTATTCACCAAGGAGAGGGACATGATGGATGTTGAGGCTAGGGATGGATGTTTAAATACTCTAGGTCAAGTCGGCATAAGGAAGGGGGAGGTTTTGGGTATTCTAAAAGGCATTAAAGTGGACGAGTCCCCAGGTCCGGATGGGATCTATCCCAGGTTACTGAGGGAAGCAAGGGACGAAATAGCTGGGGCCTTAACAGATATCTTTGCAGTGTCCTTGAGCACAGGTGAGGTCCCGGAGGACTGGAGAATTGCTAATGTTGTCCCTTTGTTTAAGAAGGGTAGCAGGGATAATCAGGGGAATTATAGACCTGTGAGCTTGACGTCAGTGGTAGGCAAACTGTTGGAGAAGATACTGAGGGATATGATCTATTCACATTTGGAAGAAAATAGATTTATTAGTGATAGGCAGCATGGTTTTGTGCAGGGAAGGTCATGTCTTGCAAACCTAATAGAATTCTTTGAGGAAGTGACAACGTTAATTGATGAGGGAAGGGCTGTAGATGTCATATGCATGGACTTCAGTAAGGCATTTGATAGTTTCCCATGGCAGATTGATGGAAAAAGTGAAGTCGTATGTGGTTCAGGGTATACTAGCTAGATGGATGAAGAACTGGCTGGGCAACAGGAGACAGAGAGTAGTGGTGGAAGGGAGTGTCTCAAAATGGAGAAAGGTGACTAGTGGTCTTCCACAGGGATCTGTGCTCGGACCACTGTTGTTTGTGATATACATAAATGATCTGGACGAAGGTATAGGTGGTTTGATTAGCAAGTTTGCAGATGATACTAAGATTGGTGGAGTTGCAGATAGCGAGGGGGACTGTCAGAGAATACAGCAAAATATAGATAGATTGGAGAGTTGGTCAGAGAAATGGCAGATGGAGTTCAATCCAGGCAAATGCGTGATGATGCATTTTGGAAGATCTAATTCAAGAGCGGACTATACAGTCAATGGAAGAGTGCTGGGGAAAATTGATGTACAGAGAGATCTGGGAGTTCAGGTCCATTGTACCCTGAAGGTGGCAATGCAGGTCGATAGAGTGGTCAAGAAGGCATACAGCATGCTTGCTGTATGAGTATTGAGTACAAGAGTCGCAGGTCATGTTACAGTTGTATAGGACTTTGGTTAGGCCACATTTGGAATACTGCGTGCAGTTCTGGTCGCCACATTACCAGAAGGATGTGGATCCTTTAGAGAGGGTGCAGAGGAGGTTCACCAGGATGTTGCCTGGTATGGAGGGTGCTAGCTATGAAGAAAGGTTGGGTAGATTAGGATTGTTTTCGTCGGAAAGACGGAGGTTGAGGGGGGACCTGATTGAGGTCTACAAAATTATGAGAGGTATGGACAGGGTGGATAGCAACAAGCTTGTTCCAAGAGTGGGGGTTTCAATTTCAAGGGGTCACGATTTCAAGGTGAGAGGGGGAAAGTTTAAGGGAGATGTGCGTGGAAAGTTTTTTACGCAGAGGGTGGTAGGTGCCTGGAATTCTTTGCCAGCGGAGGTGGTAGAGGTGGGGACGATAGCATCATTTAAGATGCATCTAGACAGATATATGAACGGGCGGGGAACAGAGGGAAGTAGATCCTTGGAAAATAGAAGACAGGTTTAGACAAAGGGTTTGGATCGGCGCAGGCTGGGAGGGCTGAAGGGCCTGTTCCTGTGCTGTCATTTTCTTTGTTCTTTGACAGCGGCGTCAATGCATTCTGGAAGGCACGAACAGTAAACACCATTTGCATATCATTAGCAGGCCTGACCCGGTATTCTCCAGGGCCTCCGCGATTCTCCTCCTCCCGTGGGCTGAGTTCCCGAACGCGCGGTTCACTCGTGCTTTTACAGATCGTGAAACTGACACCGTGGCTGATGAGGGAGAGAGTGGAAGTAGGACACAGAGAGGAGCGACTGTGGGCTGCCGGGCTGGACACTGGCCAGGCTGGCTGGGGAAGCTGGGGTCCTGCCAGGGCTAGGGTAGGGAGAGGTGATGGAGGAACAGGTCAAGCGGCTGGGGTAACCCCCCCACAGGATTGGGGCAGTGTCCGGGCACAGACCGCCATTACCGCAGCCAACTTGCTGCACACCCCACTGATCGCCCATCTTTGCCCCTAGTTCTGCAGAGCGACACTGGCCGTATGGGTGCCCCCACCCCGAATCCCCACACCTACGTACACCACCCCCTCCACCCGGCCATCACACTCCGGCAGCCAACCAAGGGCAGCCCCTAAGGGGGCCACGGTGTATACCTCTGGCAAGAGCCAGATGTGTAACAGGCCGAAGAGGAGGTTCCTAGAAGGTGCCACATGAGACCTTGTGTGCACCAGCACCACCGGGCATGCTGTCGAAGACTCCGGCTGAGCAGAGAGACAAGGTGACATATCTGCCAGATGATGGCACACCTGGCACCGCAGGGGGTATGGGGGAAGACACCCGCTCCCAAGGTGATGGTGAAGGTGAAGGGCGCCCTGAAACTTTACGCCACAAGGTCTTTCCAGGCACCGAGTGGGGACCTGTTTGGAATCCCACAGGCCTCAGTGCACAGGTGCATCCGTGGCATCAGAGAGGCCTATATACCCACGGCTCAATACATCTTTTGCAATGTGGACCGAGCCCACCAGGCTGTCCGGGCAAGGCCACCATTGCCGACATGCCCCGGTCCACAGGGTGATAGACTGGATGCATGTCCCCCTACGAGCACGTGCAGATCACAGGCCACCTTACACAAACCGAAAGGGGCTCCACTCAAACATGCAGTGATATGTGACCATCAGCTGCACATCATACACGTCTGTGCCCGATACCTGGACAATGTGCACAACACCTTCATCCTGGCACATCGACTGTTCCTGAGATGTTTGAGAGGCTCCCCTTCCCCCACCCTCTTCCCTCCTCCCCGCCCTTCTCTCCCTCCCCACCCTCCTTTCCCTCCTCCCCATCCTCCTCTCCTCACCCCCCCCACCCTCCCTCCTCTCCCCTCACCCTCCCTTCCCACCTCCCCACTTCCTCCTCTCCTCACCCCCCACCCTCCCTCCCCTCTCCCCTTTCCTCAAATAAGAGGACCAAAACCTCGCACAATACCCCCGGCCTTGTACAGTTGCTACACTATTTCCTGACCTTTATCCTATATTCCTTTATCAATAAATGCCAACTTTGCTTTATTGTTCCCGGCTGTACCAGGCTAGTGTTCTGCGACTCAGACAGGAGGACGCCCAGATCCCTCTGCATCCGAGCACCCTGAGGTCTGTCACCATTTAGATAAAAGTTGCTATTCCATTTTTCTGACCAAACTGGATGACTTCACACTTATCCACATTAAACTCCATCCGCCACATTTTGGCCCACTCTCCTGACCTATCTATACCTATCTGTAAGGTTCTTATTTCCTCATTGCAACTTGGTGTCCCATCTATTGTAGTGTCATCTACAAATTTGTTTTAGGACCTTCTATCATTGAATCCAAGTCGTTAATATGGACAGATACATAGATAAAGATCTTCAATAATCCTTTAATAAAACTGATCATCAAAAATTGGTGATTTAAGAACTGTTTTGCAGATGTAAACAGTGATGATATGAAGCGCATACAAACCCCATCAGTTCACACATCATGTCAAATACAGACAGACTGTCAAATCAGCATTCACAGCAGTGTCACATCATTTACATCTTTAAACTGTTTTAATGTTAAATAAAATAAAATAAAGAAACACAAATTTATTTCCCTCCAATTTTATTACAGATTACCCACTGGGCCAATGACATTCTGGACACTATTTACAGACCTGTACAAACCCAGCCCAGTTTGTCAGTGTTATTTAATTACACAAGGAAGTTACATTATTGAAAGTCGGTGAGAGTTTGAAGTGAGATAAACTGACAGATTTATCACAATGTCAAGACAGAAATTAACTGGAGATTAATATAAACAGAAAATGATGGAAATACTCAGCAGGCCGGGCAGCTCGATAACGGCACTTACTCACTGCCTGAGCCCAAGCTGAAGACAGCGAGTATCACAGCAGCAGCTGATCTCCCACCTCCGCTCCCCTCCCACTGAAAGCCAATGTGAGATTCACCGCTGGAAAACCATGACAGTGAAATGTCCATCACCGTGAAGAAGGGAGAGGATTCGGGAGGTTTGGGTGGGAATATTGACAGCTGCTCAATGCAGAACTAACACTAACTCCTGGGAATTTCGACAAAGTGCAATAGTTAAGATTGTTTCATTTCATTTCCTCTCTTGTGTTTCTCTCTCTCTCGCTCTCTGGAGAAATTATTTTTAAACCCCCTGGAAAGCTGCCCGACCCCAGTTTGAGAATCACTGAACTGATTCATCTCAAACACGGTGATCTATCGCCACCTGCCGCCTGTGGAGCAACATTACAGGCAGGAAGGTCACCGGCTTCCTGCAGTTCACAACTCATTCTACCCAGTAAGTTCCTCTCGACAATTGAGTTTCTATTTGTTTCTTCTCTCTCCCTCCTCTTTCCCCCCAGCCCTACAGAGATCCTTGCTGATCTTCAGTTCCCAGTTCCCATACAGGGTTTATACCCGGAATGTTAACCTGGTTTCTCTCCCCACACCTTTAAACACTCCAGGCTGTCGAATGTTTTGTTCATTTCCAACCCCTGGTTTGTGAGTGTTTCTGATTCTCCTGCCTGTTCCCTATTGGTTTTGCTTCTATGTACTTGTGAATTTTCCTTTGTGCTTCCCTGGGTATTATTTAATTTTCCCGCTCTTGGATTTTCTCCTTTGTCATTTCCTTGCCATTGGTGATCAATCTCACCCTAGTTCCTCTTCCCTGCCCCTCTTAACGTTCAATTTCCCACCCGGAGTCTCGGAGACCCTGAGTTTATTTCTGTCTGGGTTTTAATTCTCCATCGTCTCTGCGCTTTGATTATTCTCCATTATCTTGGGGATTTTAATCTATTTTCCAGGAGTCACTGGAAAAGTTACCGCGGGTTTGTTGCTCCTCACCGAGTAAGGAAACAAAAAACAAAATCACCAAAACATTATTGTCACTCAGCTGGAATCACCCTGAGCTCAGGAACCATTGGAACCATCCGCACCCCCTGTGACTCAGACCCACACCCAGCAGCTGACAGCTGGCAGGAGGCAGGGGGATGGTGTGAAATTATGGGATGGATCTGTTAGTGACCTTTAATCCCGCAGATTGTCAGCGGGGCCGAGTTTTTCCCGTCACTAATCCATCCCGGACTGAAGATGGGAAAGATTCTCTCAGTGAAAGTGAGGGTGAAAGTGTGGAGATGGGACATGTTGTCCGCATTGTAAAATGACACCTGTCCCCCCTCATAGTCCAGGAAAACCCCGATCTTCCCGGGATTCACACTCGGGGTGAGGCGGGTCAGTGAGGGGGAGGTGGCGGCAAAATAACCAAATCCGGGCCCAAGCCCCAAAACCCAGAATCCAGAATCCAGACTCAGGGAGATTCCCGCTTTCCTGGTCACAGACTCTCGGGCCACTCCCAGCCACCACCCAGTCTTCTCCCCCACCCCCACCCCCACCCCCACCTCCCAGTAATGTCTCCCTGATGTGAATCCCTCTGATCCCAGGACACAGAGCCAGGGATTAAACCTCTCCGGGGTGTCCGGGAGCGGCTGCCGTTTGTCTCCGAGTCTCACACTGGTCCGGTCCTCAGACAGGATGAGCCGGGGATTCGCTGTGTTCAGATCCAGAGTCAGAGAGGCTGGAGCTGGGGGAAAGTTAAAATAACACAGTCAGTGATTTAGAGAGGGAGGGAGAGGGAAGAGAGAGGGAGGGGGAAGAGAGAGGGAGGGGGAGGGAAGAGAGAGGGAGGGGGAGGGAAGAGAGAGTGAGGGGTAGAGAGGGGCCAACGGGGTAGGTGAGGGAGAGGAGAGTGAGGGAGGGGGAGGGGGTCAGGGGAAAGAAATCAGAGCAGCACAGCCAGGGAGTGGGTGAAGGGAGAGAGCAGGAAAGGAGAGAGGGAGTGTGAGAATGGAGTGAAAGTGAGGCAGAAGTGGGTGACGGAAAGCTGGAGGGTTTGAGAGTGTGGCAGCCGGATTACAGAGAGATTGGGAGAGGGTTGGGAAATAGAGGGTGTGGCAGGGAGAACAGGAAGTGACAGGGAGTGTAGGAGTGTGTGAGAGACTGAGGTGGAGGAGTAGAGACAGCAGGTTAGCAGGGAGAGTGTGAGGGTGAGAGAGAGTGCCGAGGAATGAGTGCAAAAGTGGGAGAGTGTTAAAAAGAGAGGGGGGGGGGGGATATTCGTAACCGAAAGAAGGTGGGAGGGAAAATGGGAGGGGAAGAGAGAGAGTGGGGGAGAGAATGTACAAGATGGGATGAGGAAGAAAGTGAAGGGATGGGGGATTGTGAGGGGGAGGGAGAGAGCAGGAGGAGGGGAGGTTGGAGGGAGAGGGTGGGAGGAGGGGAGGGTGGAGGGAGAGAGCAGGAGGAGGGGAGGGTGGAGGGAGAGGTATAGCGGAATGATGAGGGAAGAGGGAAGGAGAGAAATGGAAGAGAGAGTGTGGTTAGGTGGAAGAGAGAATGGAAGGGGCTGAGAGAGAGGGTGGGAGGGGGACAGGAGATAGAGAGTGGGAGGGAAAGATGTTAGATTGAGTAGAGGGGACAGTGTGAGTCCATGGCAGGGAGAGAGAGATTGTGGGAAGGGCAGAGGTAAGGAGAGCGGATATGAAACAGAGAGAGAGAGCGTGTGTGGGAGTAATTGGCTGTGAGGAACAGGGGAGAGGGAAAGTGCAGATGGAGGGAAGGAAGGGGGAGAAGAGGGAGTGACACCCGGCCAGCGGATTGCCCCCCCAACTGTGGCGGCGCTGGACACGGACCGCGGCCACCACGCGAGGTCCCTGAACACGGAGGAACTGCGCCCCACGCCTTTGGGAAGTCAGCCCATCGGGGGCGGAGAACGTCCCAACGGCGTGCGGCGCAGTCAGCGGGTCCGCCATTATTAAGGGCCGGAACATCGGAATAACTGCACCACCCCCGGTTTCGGGATAAACACGGATTCTCCAGCCAATCGCTGAACGCGATCTCGGCGTCGGCAATCGGAGAATCCCGCCCTGAGTGTTGACACCAACGGAGAATCCGTGGACTTTCACGTCAGTAAAATTGGCGCCACACCTGCACCGATTCTGCTACTATTAAGGGGCTTGCACCGGCACCACGTGGAACACAATCGATTCTAATGAAAAACGGTGTGGGATTCGCCGGGTCTGTGATTGACACTCGGGAGGCTGACAAGCTGCAGCCGCACAGAAACAATTCTCCCCCCACACACACCATCCCAGCCAACACGGTGGCTGTAAGGGGAGCGGCACCAAGGTTCACGGACGCAGAGCTCGAGACCCTCTTGGACGCCGTGGAGGAGACTAGGGCGACCCTGTACCCCGGCCCGGGAAGAAGGCTGCCCCACCCTGCCCCACATACCGGCCGCCATGGCTGGGTGCCCGAACCAGCGACCCACCCACTGGGCTGCATTAGTCAGATTGTTTAACACTGTTTTGTTTCTGAGTGTGTGTCCTCCACTCCCCCCCCCAGGAGAAGGCCGCACACAACCTCCGGACGTGGCCAGCGGTCCGGAGGAAAGGGAGGTCGCCGAGGTGGAGTCCGGCCACGACTGAAGGACTGACACTCCGCTGAGCTGCGTTTCCCCAGGAAACATGTGTGAACCCCCCCCAAACTCACCCCCACACCACCCTCACCCCCACACCACCCTCACCCCGCACCACCCTCACCCACACACCAACCTCACCCCCACACCACCCTCACCCCCGCACCACCCTCACCCCACACCACCCTCACCCCTAACACCACCCTCACCCGCACACCACCCTCACCCCCACACCACCCTCACCCCCACACCACCCTCACCCCCACACCACCCTCACCCCCACACCACCCTCACCCCCACACCACCCTCACCCCGCACCACCCTCACCCGCACACCAACCTCACCCCCACACCACCCTCACCACCCTCACCCCGCACCACCCTCACCCGCACACCAACCTCACCCCCAACATCACCCTCAACCCCGCACCACCCTCACCCCGCACACCAACCTCACCCCCACACCACCCTCATCCCCGCACCACCCTCACCCCGCACCACCCTCACCCCCAACACCACCCTCACCCGCACACCACCCTCACCCCCACACCACCCTCACCCCCACACCACCCTCACCCCCAACAGCACCCTCCCCACCACACCACCCTCCCCCCCACACCACCCTCACCCCCACACCACCCTCACCCCGCACCACCCTCACCCACACACCAACCTCACCCCCACACCACCCTCACCCCCGCACCACCCTCACCCCGCACCACCCTCACCCCTAACACCACCCTCACCCGCACACCACCCTCACCCCCACACCACCCTCACCCCCACACCACCCTCACCCCACACTCACCCCCAACACCACCCTAACCCCCGCACCAACCTCACCCCCACACCACCCTCACCCCCACACCACCCTCACCCCCAACACCACCCTCATCCCCACACCACCCTCACCCCCACACCACCCTCACCCCATACCACCCTCACCCCCACACCACACTCACCCCCAACACCACCCTCGCCCCCACACCACCCTCACCACCAACACCACCCTCACCCCCACACCACCCTCACCCCACACCACCCTCACCCCCACACCACCCTCACCCCCAACACCACCCTCATCCCCACACCACCCTTGCCCCCAACACCACCCTCACCCCCACACTACCCTCACCCCCATACCTCCCTCACCCCCACACCGCCCTCACCCCCACACTAACACCGCCCACCCCCACTCCCCCCACCCCACCAGCGTTTATTTTATCTTGTGAGTTGCAGGACCTGCTGGAGATAGGGTGGGTCTACCTGCGTCCCCCGTCCCAGCCAGTGCCACAGCCGGAGCCCCCTCCCCCCGTGACCGAGCAGTGATGGGAGCAGCTCGGACACCAGCCCTCAGCCCGAGGCCCAGGACACCCCAGAGCTCAGGTCGGAGGATGACACTGACTTCCCGTCACAGCGTCTCCAACACCCTCCCCCATCCCGGAGACACTCACCTCGGTTGGCCATGTTAGTGAAGAGGCTCCTGGGACACTCTCTGGTGCTCAGCACACAGCTGACCCGGTACAGCAGGTGGAGGTAGGAGCACCCGAGGGGGAGGACGGTCGGAGGGCCGATCCCAGGGTCTAGCTGCCGTCCAGATGGCTCTCGGGAGTCTGGAACAGACAGTCCCATCGATAGTGGAGATGCAGTCGCAGAGCCAGGGACTACATGAGGGGATGTCGGCGAGCATCCGACACCTGCAGGCGCAGGTGGAGGAGTCCAACCGCGTGCCGGAGCAGGAGGTGGTGCCGACCATGCGTGTCACCCAGGGCAACACCGCATGGGTGGGGTCCAGAGTGGAGGAATTGGGGCGATGGTTTTGACTAAGGATCGGCATGCCCAAGACCTGGGGCATTCTGTGCAGGCGCTGGCCGAGGCCCAGGACAGGGTTTGCTGCCCCACAGGCGACCATGTCCCAGAGCCACCTGGAAATTGCAGCGGTGCCCCGGAGCATGGCCCAGTCACAGCGGGCCATGGCTGGGAACGTCAGCAGCATTGTCCAGGCCCTGGCCAACATGGCGCAGACACAGAGGGAGGTGGCCCAGTCCCAGAAGGAGGTGGCCCAGTCCCAGAGGGAGGTGGCCCAGTCCCAGAGGGAGGTGGCACAGCAGCAGTCTGTTCTGGCGCAGTCCCAGATGGAGATGGTCCACTCCCTGTGCTCCTTGGATCTACCCCCAAATCTCCTTCACCCCATCCCCTCACCCCTGGCCCTGTCGGTCCCACAGTCCCAGCTCCTCAGCTGAGCTGCTGCCAACAACTGCTGCTCCCAGCTCCTTAAACTAAAAACACTGAACACAAACAGTTGTTCACTGACCCTTGAGCTGACCTGTGACCCTCCATCAGGGTTCAGCCTCCTGCCCTGAGACAGGATCTGAATGTGTCAACCCTCGGGACATTCTGAACCTGAAACGTTACAATCTCCAGTCAACTCAAAGGTCACTCCCACAGGTGTTCCACACTGAAAACCAACACAAGACAATCTCCAGAATATATATTTCCTCACCCTCTCCATGTAATTAATATATTCTCTTTATATTCTTCCTGCCTTTTCCCACTTATACTCCATCTACTAACTGAACTATCAACACATGGCATGGTGACACAGTGGTTAGCACTGCTGCCTCACAGCTCCAGGGTCCCAGGTTCAATTCCGGCCTCGGGTGACTGTCTGTGTGGAGTTTGCACTTTCTCCCTGTGCGTGGGTTTCCTCCGGGTGCTCCGGTTTCCTCCCACAGTCCAAAGATGTACAGGTTAGGTGGATTGGCCATGCTAAATTGCCCCTTAGTGTCCAAAAGGTTAGGTTGGGTTACTGCCACCCTCATCCCCGCACCACCCTCACCCCGCACCACCCTCACCCCCAACACCACCCTCACCCGCACACCACCCTCACCCCCACACCACCCTCACCCCCACACCACCCTCACCCCCAACAGCACCCTCCCCACCACACCACCCTCCCCCCACACCACCCTCACCCCCACACCACCCTCACCCCGCACCACCCTCACCCACACACCAACCTCACCCCCACACCACCCTCACCCCCGCACCACCCTCACCCCGCACCACCCTCACCCCTAACACCACCCTCACCCGCACACCACCCTCACCCCCACACCACCCTCACCCCCACACCACCCTCACCCCACACTCACCCCCAACACCACCCTAACCCCCGCACCAACCTCACCCCCACACCACCCTCACCCCCACACCACCCTCACCCCCAACACCACCCTCATCCCCACACCACCCTCACCCCCACACCACCCTCACCCCATACCACCCTCACCCCCACACCACACTCACCCCCAACACCACCCTCGCCCCCACACCACCCTCACCACCAACACCACCCTCACCCCCACACCACCCTCACCCCACACCACCCTCACCCCCACACCACCCTCACCCCCAACACCACCCTCATCCCCACACCACCCTTGCCCCCAACACCACCCTCACCCCCACACTACCCTCACCCCCATACCTCCCTCACCCCCACACCGCCCTCACCCCCACACTAACACCGCCCACCCCCACTCCCCCCACCCCACCAGCGTTTATTTTATCTTGTGAGTTGCAGGACCTGCTGGAGATAGGGTGGGTCTACCTGCGTCCCCCGTCCCAGCCAGTGCCACAGCCGGAGCCCCCTCCCCCCGTGACCGAGCAGTGATGGGAGCAGCTCGGACACCAGCCCTCAGCCCGAGGCCCAGGACACCCCAGAGCTCAGGTCGGAGGATGACACTGACTTCCCGTCACAGCGTCTCCAACACCCTCCCCCATCCCGGAGACACTCACCTCGGTTGGCCATGTTAGTGAAGAGGCTCCTGGGACACTCTCTGGTGCTCAGCACACAGCTGACCCGGTACAGCAGGTGGAGGTAGGAGCACCCGAGGGGGAGGACGGTCGGAGGGCCGATCCCAGGGTCTAGCTGCCGTCCAGATGGCTCTCGGGAGTCTGGAACAGACAGTCCCATCGATAGTGGAGATGCAGTCGCAGAGCCAGGGACTACATGAGGGGATGTCGGCGAGCATCCGACACCTGCAGGCGCAGGTGGAGGAGTCCAACCGCGTGCCGGAGCAGGAGGTGGTGCCGACCATGCGTGTCACCCAGGGCAACACCGCATGGGTGGGGTCCAGAGTGGAGGAATTGGGGCGATGGTTTTGACTAAGGATCGGCATGCCCAAGACCTGGGGCATTCTGTGCAGGCGCTGGCCGAGGCCCAGGACAGGGTTTGCTGCCCCACAGGCGACCATGTCCCAGAGCCACCTGGAAATTGCAGCGGTGCCCCGGAGCATGGCCCAGTCACAGCGGGCCATGGCTGGGAACGTCAGCAGCATTGTCCAGGCCCTGGCCAACATGGCGCAGACACAGAGGGAGGTGGCCCAGTCCCAGAAGGAGGTGGCCCAGTCCCAGAGGGAGGTGGCCCAGTCCCAGAGGGAGGTGGCACAGCAGCAGTCTGTTCTGGCGCAGTCCCAGATGGAGATGGTCCACTCCCTGTGCTCCTTGGATCTACCCCCAAATCTCCTTCACCCCATCCCCTCACCCCTGGCCCTGTCGGTCCCACAGTCCCAGCTCCTCAGCTGAGCTGCTGCCAACAACTGCTGCTCCCAGCTCCTTAAACTAAAAACACTGAACACAAACAGTTGTTCACTGACCCTTGAGCTGACCTGTGACCCTCCATCAGGGTTCAGCCTCCTGCCCTGAGACAGGATCTGAATGTGTCAACCCTCGGGACATTCTGAACCTGAAACGTTACAATCTCCAGTCAACTCAAAGGTCACTCCCACAGGTGTTCCACACTGAAAACCAACACAAGACAATCTCCAGAATATATATTTCCTCACCCTCTCCATGTAATTAATATATTCTCTTTATATTCTTCCTGCCTTTTCCCACTTATACTCCATCTACTAACTGAACTATCAACACATGGCATGGTGACACAGTGGTTAGCACTGCTGCCTCACAGCTCCAGGGTCCCAGGTTCAATTCCGGCCTCGGGTGACTGTCTGTGTGGAGTTTGCACTTTCTCCCTGTGCGTGGGTTTCCTCCGGGTGCTCCGGTTTCCTCCCACAGTCCAAAGATGTACAGGTTAGGTGGATTGGCCATGCTAAATTGCCCCTTAGTGTCCAAAAGGTTAGGTTGGGTTACTGGGTTACAGGGATAGGGTGGGAGCCTGGGCTTAAGTAGGGTGCTCTTTCCAAGGGCCAGTACAGACTCAATGGGCCAATGGCCTCTTCTGCACTGTAAATTCTGTGATGAACATCACTTTGGAGTCGGGGAGAGTGTGAATGGACTGAGGGAGGATCGAGTGAGCTAGAGGGGACAGGGCATATGCTGGAGGAGAGGGAGAGACGGTTAGGGAAGCTGGAAGTGAAGGAATGGAGATTGTGGGGAACAGTGTGTGGGAGTAGGAGAGAGAGTGGAATTGAGGGGTGTGGAACAGCAGAATGGTGAGAGTGATGGGATGGGAGACGAGGGAAGGATAGATAGTGGGAGAGAGGATGTACAGGGAGCAGAGCATGTGTGAGATGGCGAGGAGAGAGCTGTGGGTCGTGGGCAGAAGGGGTGTAGATGGAGGAGAGAGAGGGCAGAGGAATGGGAGGTGAGAGAGAAAACTGCAGCGAAAGGGGGGGTGGCTGGCAGCAACTTCTGGATGAGTGGGAGGGCAGAGAGAATTAGGGAGCAGAAGGGGAGAGGAATGGAGGAATGGAGAGGGGAAGGGTCTAAATAGGCTAGGGGTGGGGAGAAAGCAGGGGAGGGAGACAGTGTTGGTGCGTTACTTTCTTAACTTCTGCAGTCTATGTGGTGTAGGTACACCCACAGTGCTGTTAGGAAGGGAATTCCAGGATCTTGACACAGTGACAATGAAGGAATGGCGATATATTTCCAAGTCAGCATAGTGTGTGGCTGAGAGGGGAACTTCCAGGTGGTGGTGTGTCCAGGCATCTGCTGCTCTTGTCCTCCGAGATGGGAGCGGTTGTGGGTTTGGAAAGTGCTGCCTAAGAAGCCTTGGCAAGTTTCTGCAGTGCATCTTGTAGACGGTACACACGGCTGACATTGTTCATTCTGGTTAAAGGGATTGCATGTTTGTGGAAGGGGGAGCGATAAAACGGGCGACTTTGTCCTGGATGGTGTTGAGCTTCTTTAGTGTTGATGGAGCTGCAGATAAGCTGACAAGACACTGGCAGTGGGGGGGTCAAGAGAGGTAATGGAGAGTTCGAACTGGGTGTCACCTGGACACTGTCCCTCTTTCTGTGGGTGAGCTTACTTAGTGGCAGCAAGTAGATCAGAAAAAGGAGACGATCATGGATAAAATGCTTGAGAGTCTCCGATAATAATCTTTATTGTCACAAGTAGGCTTACATTTACACTGCAATGAAGTTACTGTCACCACATTCTGGTGCCTGTTCGGGTACACAGAGGGAGAATTAAGAATGTCCAAATTACCAAACCGCACATCTTTCAAAACTTGTGGGTGGAAACCGGAGCACCCGGAGGAAACCCACCCAGACACGGGTAAAACGTGCAGACTCTGTAAAGAGAGACCCAAGCCGGGAATCGAACCTGGGACCGTGGAGCTGTGAAGCAACAGTGCTAACCACTGTGCTACCGTGCTGCACCCCTAGGGTGCAGTATGGAGGTGGGAAATGAAACTATTGCTGGAGATACTCTGGCTGTGATACAATCAGCAAGTGTGGAACCAAATAAAGACAGTGCCACAGAGTCGAGCAATAGAGGAGATAGTTTGGATGAGAATAGTGGTGTTGACCATGTCAATGTTTGCAGAGAGGTTCAGAGGGATGAGGAGGGATAATGTATTATACCCGTTATGTGTGTCATTTATTAGGACCATTCTGCGCTGTGATCGGGATGAAAATCTGGTTGCTGTGGTTCAAATATCCATGTGCAGAAAAATTGTACATTTATTTCAGGAGTGATCATTTCTGGAAGACTTTGTAGAAGAATGTAAGGTCAGAGAACAATTATAAATACAGAGGGATCGAGTTTGCGGATTTTGAAGTGGGGCTTTGTAGCCACCTACGTTGGCCAAGTCCCGATTTAAAATGGTGAACGGCAAAGGCTGAAGGGAAATTCAGCCAACACAGGCAGAAACCAGCAGGTGCAGGTTTGCTGTGTATTTAACTCTGCAAAAGCCCAGACAGCATCGATACCAGTGACCATCAGCATAATAATGTAGCAGCCATCTACATACTAATGAGCAATCCCCAGGAACAATAGCAACATTTGGGACACACAAAACTAAGCCAGACTCCCCGGCGCCAGCAGGGTTAACGAAAAGAGGTTAACGAACACCTCAAGACCGCCCATCGATCAGGGAACCGCTCCAGTATTGGAGAAATCGAACCAAGCGATTGGAACGAAGTCCAATCACCTAGAACCAGGTACAGGGTCTGCCCCGAAAGGCGGGAAGCCCCTGGGGATTATAAAAGTTAAGCCCCAAGTTCAAATCGTTCTCCTTGACCGGGTCACTCAGCAACACGAAGCAACCCCTGAGAGTGAACGGTCCAAGCTGCCACATCCCTGAAGTAAGTCTCAAGTCGACGCTCGCTACGGGATAGGCGCTCCTAGCTCCCAGTCCGTACCGGCTTTGAATCCCGCAGTTTCAGATTCCGAACGAAAGGCCATTTGTTCCCCAGACCTGGTGGGCCAGTCCGAAGTTAAGTATAGGCCTGTTAGTTGCAGAAGTAGCTTAGACGTAGAATTTGTGCATGAGTAGCAATTACTGTGTATAATAAATGTGCTTTGATGTGGCTCTTACTAATTGGTGTGTTGAGTTATTGATCATTACTTGGACTTGAACCTCGTGGCGGTATCATAAAGATACCTGGTGGCTCGAGAGCAAAGGTTATAAAACAGAGCCAATTGAACCAACCAAAAGTTAGCAACATATTACTGGCAACATTCTGTTGGAATCCCGAACTAGAAGTGGCTTAAACTCTCCGGGAGAACCCAAAAATTTGAATTAGAGATCCAATTGGGAACAGAAAACCACAAGTGTTCAAGCAGTTCTGATCAATCCTCATAATTCGGAAGTGTGTGTATGCATGCGTAACTAACAGGGCTATAAGGTAATACTGATAGATTATTTGTTGCAACAAAACTGTCGGGAGTTTGTATTTCGGAAATTAGTGAAAGCCGTACCCGTAATTACAGCACCACCTTAGTCCCCCTGTTCCAAATTTAAAAGAACCATTCGAATAGGAAAGATGGCAATGCAGCGCCTCATGAACCCAGAGGAATTTGCGGTCGCAGTGACCAGCAGCAGTAGAGTAGGACAATGTCCCGTATGGGAGGAAGAAATCAGGAAGTACCTCAAAGGGAAAGGATGGCCCCTTTGGAGCGAATTCTGTAACAATGAGGAATCAGGTCCCGGGAGTATAGGACATACTTGGTGGGAGAACCTGAGCAAGATTCACAAGAAGAGCTTAGGGAAAGCTCGCAAGCCGATGGCAATCGTGTCCTGCTTGGCACAGTTGCAAGACACAGAGGAGGTCGTTAGGACGCTCTGGAAAGAGGTAGAAGGCATACATCGAATGAGTAAGGTCGATGTCAGTGAGGTAGAAAGAGAGAACTTAGAGTTAAGGAGGATGTTGGCAGCAAAAGACGGAGAGGTGGAGGATGCCAAGTGGGCAGACCAGTCTTGCCTGGCGCACTTAAGCAGCTTCCAGTCCATATGAAAAGGCCTATCAGGACACGCAGTCCTGGTACGTGAAGAAACCGAGAAGCAGGTAGAAGCATTGCAGAGGCAGTGTAGTGACCTGAAGGCAGCGTTAAGAGCACTCCATGCTGCCACCACAGAGCAAAGACAAAGCTCACTAGACCACGCAAAGTGCCAGAAGCAGATTGCAGAGCTGCAATCTCTGCTTTCAGTCCAAAAAGGATTCCAGGAAACCTTTGGAGCAAAGTTAGAAGAGGAAGACGGCCCTGATTGGGAAGAGTTAAACGAGACAGCGCAGAGATATGTTCAGGGAACATGTGCGCAGGGAAAGCCACAAAAGAGAAAAGCGCCCCAACCCCCCACAGAGCAGATAGTTCAGGCTCCAATGAACCCAGTAACCACCCACCGCACAGCCACATCGGACAATACGGAATATTTGTATACCACCCCCTTAACAGTGACCCAATTATGGGACACGTGCGAGAAAATCACACCGTTCCTCCCCACCTCAGACCCCCACCATTTCTTTGCCAGAGTAAAGCAGCAGGCGACCATGTACGGCCTGGATGAGCGAGAGCATGTAAAGCTCACAGTTTTGAGTTTAGACCCTTCGGTCGTAGCAGCCCTTCCCGACCCACAGAATGTAGGAGGAGGCACCCTTGCAGAAATGCATACCGCGGTCCTAGGCCCGATCGGGTATAACGGGGGTGACCCCGTAGATGGCCTCAACAAATGCAGGCAAAAGAAAACCGAGCACCCCACAGCGTTTGCTGGACGCCTGTGGATCCACTTTGCAGCTCTTTTTGGAGACTTAGACAGCACCCATTTGTCCCGAGACAACATGGCCAAATGGACCCGCACCCTTATCTCCCATGCCACAGAAACAGGACAAAAAGCTTGTGCGAATTATGATCCCTCAGAGGAGGCTCATAACGAGAAATAGGTTGTATAAACATTGTCCCGCACCTGGGAGCAGTCTGTACAAAACAAACCCGCAGTTAAAAATCCCGAAGAAAAGCAGGCAGAAATAGACATACAAGCCGTTAAAACACACCAGAACCCCGCATGGGTAAATGAAGGAACGAACAGCCCCCACAAAAGTCACAGGAGTGTTACAACTGTGGCCATTTAGGACACTTTGCAAGAGAGTGCAATGCCCCACGAAAGCCACAGAGAGCCCAGCAGACAGGCACTCTCTGTAAGAATAAGACAGAGCCCATTCATAGTGTTAGCACCCGTTCGGCTCAGACGGACCTGAATGGAACGGACTGACAGTGTTCGGGCTCCCCCAGTTGGATCTGCGACACCCTTTGGGATAGGTCCGGACGACCGGTAGTTGCAGCGAAAATTCGGGGACAGCCCATCGAATTTCTATGGGACACAGGAGGGTCCCGCACCACAATAAATTCCTCCACCATGTTCCAGAAGGACACGTGGCCCACTACAGCCATTATCACCCTCAGCGGCTTTACAGGCCACTCACAGCAGGGACACATCACAGCCCCTGTACCCATTCAAATCCGCAACGTCACCACCAAGCACCCCGTAGTTTTAGTCAATCTACCCCACACAGCAGAACACATTCTGGGAATCGATTTTATGAATTCCCACAACCTATCATTTGATCCAGTCAACCAATGTGTCTGGAAAGTGGCAATATCCGCAAGAGCCCCGCAACGTTCAACTTAGGTGAATACACGAACAAAATTAGCGCAGTAGGCGAATTTTGGTTCAACCCGTCCACGCTTAGCACGGACAAGCAGGTTAGGGCAGTTTTACAGAAAAACAGGACAGCATTCGCGACCCGCAAACATGACTGTGGCCTAATGACTGGCTCCGTACAAATCACAGGACCTGACCCAAGACCCCAAAAACAGTATGGATTTCCCCAGGAGGCAGAGGGAGAAATCTCAAAGGTAATAGACAGATTATTAGAGCAGGGCGTACTTAGATCAGTAGCCAGCACTAATAATGCCCCGATTTGGCCAGTGAGTAAGCCCGATGGATCATGGCGACTGATCATCAATTACCAGGAACTCAACAAAATCACCCCCGCAGCAGCCCCCACAGTAGCCACAAGTCCCGAGACCATGCTCAAGCAGGGACTCAATTCCCGATACTTCACGGTTTTGGATGTCAGTAATGGATTCTGGTCCACTCCATTGGCAAAGGCGTGCCAGTACAAATTTGCCTTCACCTTTAAAAACCAACAGTACACGTGGACGTGCCTTCCACAAGGATTCCACAACTCCACCTCCATTTTCCACCGACAGCTGGCAAATGGTTTTGCCAAATTTTCTCGCCCCGAATGTCTGGTCCAGTACGTAGACGGCCTACTACTGCAGACAGACACCAAGGAAGAGCACATTGAGCTTCTGTCCGAACTCCTGGAACTCTTACACTCAATTGGTTGTAAAGTTAACCCCAAAAAGGCCCAGATTTTGGAAGATAAGGTGATATATTTGGGTACAATTATCACACACGGTAAACGTGAGATCGAGCATAAAAGGATTGACTCGATTGCTAAATTGCCCCTTCCCCAGAGCGTTTCAGCCCTCCGGTCGTTTTTTGGACAAGTTGGCTACTGCCGAAACCACATTGACATTTTCGCCATCAAGGCAGCGCCCCTCTCAGACCTCCTAAAGAAAGGAGTCACCTGGGAATGGCTTCCGCAGCATACGGATGCTGTGGATGCGTTGAAGGAAGCACTCATAGCAGCCCCCACACTACAAGTTCCAGATCCGCTTTCCCCCTACGCTATAGAGGTAGCAAGCACAGACCACACCCTTTCGGCCATGCTCCTTCAGGAACGGCACGAACAGTTAAGGCCCGTGGCTTACGCCTCCAGAGTTTTAGATGCTGTGGAGCAGGGATTTTCAGCCTGTGAGAGGCACTTGCTCGCAGTATTCTGTGCAGTACAGTATTTTTCGTACATTACCGGACTGAACCCCATCACAATCCTCACAGAATACACCCCCCACCCAACTTTTACTGGACGGATGACTCAAGGATGGTACAGTCAAGTCAGATTAGAGCAGCTAGATGGACCCTTCTTTTGCAGGGACGGGACATCACTGTTAAAAGGACAAAGACCCACACTTTTTTAGCCGACAACCTACAGTACCCCAGAACCCCCCCATGAATGTGAAATTATCTCTCCACACCACAACACAGGCCCCTTTATTGCTAAAACACCCCCCCAGAAAGATAGGTAGTTCAACCCAGAGCCCCAAGCACACACACACGTGCAAACCCATAAAGATATATGTGGATGGATCTTCCACAATATTAGAAGGGAAGCGCACAACAGGATGCGGTATTTATGTCGAGGACGCGCAGGGACGCGCCGTAGAAGAAATAGCAATAAAACATCCAGGACACTTCGGCGCGCAGGCAGCAGAACTTGCGGCCATCACATACATAGTGGAACACCCAGATTCCTTCCCCAGCCCAGCAGACATATACTCGGACAGCCTCTATGTCTGCAACAGCCTTACGGAATTCCTGCCCTGTGGAAAGCAAGAGGATTTGTTTCCGCAGACGGAAAACCTCTCCCCTCAGCCCCATTCCTCCGTCACATTTTAGAGAGAGCACAAAACCGGACGTTCGGGATAGTCAAAGTTCGAAGTCACCATCGTTCCTCCCCCCCATGGAAATGTAAAAGACAATGCACTGGCTAAAGCAGGTTGCAGGCATGGATATTTTTGGACACCCCCCGAAAGCGCACCAG
This sequence comes from Scyliorhinus torazame, assembly GCF_047496885.1. Lineage (NCBI taxonomy): Eukaryota > Metazoa > Chordata > Chondrichthyes > Carcharhiniformes > Scyliorhinidae > Scyliorhinus > Scyliorhinus torazame. The sequence goes on from NC_092720.1 coordinate 208,964,795, forward strand.
TGAATGCAGTTCAGGTCTCGCAGACTAAGATCGAGGATTTAGTGCAGGCCCAGAAGCAGGACAGCAATCTCAGGGAGATTTTAAAAGGAAACTATCCAGCACCCTAGGAGAGGTTTAAGAATACGCTGACCACACAGGATGGTGTGGTGTTAAAAGACACCCTTTATGTGGTTCCTGCACAGGACAGGAATCAACTGATTTGTTTGTTCTATGACAGTCATGGACATCAGGGAATTGATCCCACTACAGCCCACCTCAGGCAGCTCTGCTGGTGGCTGAGTTTAAAAGAAGATGTTACTCACTACGTTGAGAATTGTCTTATCTGTGCACAGAATAATCCGGACAGATATGCCAAGAAGGCTCAACTCAGTCACACCCGACCCGTTAATGGTCCCTGGACTAACCTCCAGATTGATTTTATAGGACCATTGCCCCCTTGTAGGAATGCTTATACATATGTACTCGTGGTGATAGACACGTTTACAAAATGGGTGGATGCATTCCCAGCCAGAACTAACACGGCAAAGACCACAGCCAAGATTTTAACCCACCACATCTTTGCGAGATGGGGACTCCCCCGCAGCATTGAATCCGACCAAGATTCCCATTTTAAGGGACGTGTCATGAAGAACGTCCTCACGATATTTGGCATTACCCAAAAATTCCACATTGCATACCACCCCCAGTCGAGTGGTATCGTGGAGCGCATGAATCGGACCCTAAAATCCATCCTCAGAAAAATGGTCCAGCAAAACAACACCACTTGGGAGTCAGTCCTCCCTTTAGCGCTGATGTTTTTGCGAAATACAGTTTCCACATCCACAGGTTACACCCTACACACCCTCATGACCGGACGCCCCATGAAAGGCACAGAATTTTTATTAGGTTTAGACTTGACCAGCCCCGAAGTAACGGCCCTCACCCACGAGAACGTAGTCAAACAATTAGTGGAAAATGTTAAAACGGCTCAGCTAGCAGCCGCAGTGAAATTGGGCACAAGAAAGAAACAGAGCAAGGCCTGTTTCGATAAGACAGTGCATGCGACTGAGTTCAGTGTAGGACAGCAAGTCATGCTCTCCGTATACAACCCCAGCACATTCCTCTCACCAAAGTACTCGGGTCCGTACTCCATTGCGTACTCCATCTCTGAGGAGCACAAGGCTATCAGAGATCTTCCTTCCGGATGCAGCCGAGGTCTGATTAAAGTAGATCACCAACTCTAGAGCAGACTTGACCCGATTGATGACCTTGGGCAGAATTCTGTTGTCCATGTTAAGCAGTGAAATGTCACCAATTTCTAAATCCTCTCTCTTCTCTTCCACTTGTAGGTGAAGGTGAGGAAGCCTTTCCTCATGGATTCTAAAAGCTTATCAGTCAGAATCAAACTCTCACACACTGATCCAGTCTCACAGAGTCAAACACAAATGACCTGATGAACTGTCACTTCCTCTCAAGGAGCTGGCAGTTTGTGTCAACTCGACCAAATTTAGTGTATTTTCTCGTGTCATCTAAGATTTCTGTGATAGAGGACAGTAAGGCTGGGGGGTGGGGGTGGGGGGTGGGGGGTGGGGGGTGGTGCTGTGGGCTTCATGTCACACAATCTGGCACAAAAGGATTTGCTGATCCTATGTCAGACTGCGATGATGTCACTGAACCAACTTCATCCTTCAGGCTGTTGTTCACAGAGCTCTCTCTCACTCTCTCTGTCTCTCTCTCTGTCTGTCACTCTCTCTGTCTCTCTCTCTGTCTCTCTCTCTGTCTCTCTCTCTCTCTTTCTGTCTCTCTCTGCCTCTCTCTCTCGCTCTCTGTCTCTCACTCTCTGTTTCTCTCTGTCTCTCTCTCTCGCTCTCTGTCCCTCTCTCACTCTCTCTCTCTGTCTCTGTCTCTCTCTCTTTCTGTCCCTTTCTCTCACTCTCTCTCTTGCTCTCTCTCTCTCTCTGTCTCTCTCTATCTCTGTCTCTCTCTCTCTCTCTCACACTCACTCTCTCTCTCTCGCTCTCTCTTTCTGTCTCTCTATCTATCTATCTCTCTGTCTCTCTGTCTCTGTCTCTCTCTCTCTCTATCTCTGTCTCTCTCTCTCTCTCTCTCTCTATCTCTCTGTTTCTCTATCTCTCTCCTGACTCTCTCTCTCTCTCTTGATATTGACCCCGATCATCAGCAGCAGGAGCAGATTCTATTTGCTTTTCTCGAGTCAGGACATTTCCTTTTGTCTCTCTCACCCTCTGAACACCTCTAAGGATGAACAACATCTCGATTTTCCACTTGACTGCTTCCCCAGACACCATGACCTCAAAGCGGAGTTTCACTTTTTTGTAATCCTGTTTGAGTTCCGCCATGTCCTCTGGGGTCACCAATTTCACGTTGTGTGTCCCTGCTCCCCACCCCCCCCCTCCCCGGCCCCCACCCCCGGGCTGTGGTGTGTTATACATCCCCACCCCCCCCCCCGGGATGTGGTGTGTTATACATCCCCCCCTATTAATTTGGCCAAAACCCGATTTAAAATGGCTAACCGGAAAGGCTGATGGGAAAAGCAGCCAACAGGACACAAACGGACAGCTGCAGACAGAATAGCGTATTCGGCTCTGGGGAAGTCGGCCCAGATCGATACTCAAGACTATTAGCAGCACATCAACCCAGACATCTGCAGTTTAATCGGCTATCCCCGGGAACAATTGCAACATATTAGCGATTGAATGCTGGGCCAGACCTGTCGGCGCCTGCAGTGGCCGAAACAAAGACAGGTGAACGACCACCCCCCGATCGAGAAATCGCCCCGTTATTGGACATATCGAACCCAGTGATTGGGAACAAGTCCAATCACTTGGGACTCAGGGTCAAGGGCCGCCCTGAGAGAAGGGAAGCCCCTGAGCCCTATAAAGTGAGGGGCCAAGGTCAGATCTCGCTCTCTCTCCCTTCTTCTCCTGCTCGAGACCTTCGCAAGAACATCGACCAGAAACTGTAAGTTTGACTCCAGCGATCGCTACCCGATAAAGACTCCTAGCCATCGACCCGTATCAGCCTTTTGAATCCCGCGGGCCAGATCCGATTCGATAAGCCATTCATTTCCCTGACCTGCTGGGCCCTTCCTAAAGTTAAGTATTGGCCAGTAGTGGTAGGTTTCTATATAGATAGTAGGATTATTGTGTAAGCATTAATTGTTGTATATAATAAATGACCGTTGGTTTCAATCTTACTAAGCGGTGAGCTGACTTATTAATCAAAACTCGAGCTTGAAACACGTGGCGGTATCAGAAAGATACCTGGCGACTCGTGAGCAAAGGTGACATTATCAGAGCTAATAAAGCTAAGGCTAAAAAGAGCAACACCCCCCCCCCTCCACGTGCCAACCCCTCTCCAACCCGCCCTTAGCATTCCCCATGGCCCTGTGTCGTCCCCCCCCCCTCCCCCTGACAGATGCTACGTCCCTACCGGGAGGTGAGCTAATAAACTAAGGCTAAAAAGAGCAACAGTGTTTTCCATCCCCCTTCCCCCCCCCGCCCTAGATGTGGTGTGTTATCCATCCCCCCGGGATGTGGTGTGTTATACATGCTCCCCACCCCCCGCCCTTGAGGATGTGGTGTGTTGTACATCCTCCTCCCCCTCCCCCGGGATTTGGTGTGTTATACATCCTCTTCCCCCCCCCCCCCACTCCCACCCCCCACCCCCCCGGGATGTGGTGTGTTATACATCCCCCTACCCCCAGCCCCCCCCCCCCCCGGGATGTGGTGTGTTATACATCCCCCCCCCCCGCACCGGGGTGTGGTGTGTTATACATCCCCCCCCTCCCCGGTATGTGGTGTGTTATACATCCCCTCCCCCCTCCCCGGGATGTGGTGTGTGATACATCTTCTCCCCCCCGCTCCCCCCCCTCCCGGGGATGTGGTGTGTTATACATCCCCCACCCCACCGGGACATATCGTGTTATACATCACCCCCCCCCCTCCGGGATGTGGTGTGTTATACATCCGCCTCACCCCCCCCCCCCAAGGATGTGGTGTGTTATACATCCTCTCCCCCCTGACCCCCCCCCCCCCCGGGATGTGGTGTGTTACACATCACCCCCCCTCCCCCCTCCGGGATGTGGTGTGTTATACATCACCCCCCCCTACCCCAAACCCCCCCACGGTATGTGGTGTGTTATACATCCCCCCCCTCCCCGGGATGTGATGTGTTATACATTCTCTCCCCCCCACCCCCCCGAGATGTGGTGTGGTATACATCCCCCCCCCCCACCTGGATGTATTGTGTTTTACATCACCCCCCCCCCCTCCGGGATGTGGTGCGTTATACATCCCCCCCCCCCCCCCCCCCCCCCCCGGATCTGGTGTGTTATACATTCCTCCCCCCTGCCCCTCCCCGGGATGCGATGTGTTATACATCACCCCCCGCCACCACCCCCCCCTACCCCCACGGGATGTGGTGTGTTATACATCCCCCCCCCCTCCCCAGGATGTGGTGTGTTATACTTCCCACCCCCCTCCCCGGTATGTGGTGTGTTATACATTCCCCCCCCCCTTCCCCCCCAGGGATGTGGTGTGTTATACATCCCCCCCCCCCCAGGGATTTGGTGTGTTATACATCCTCCCCCCCCCCTCCCCGGGATGTGGTGCGTTATAAATCTCCCCACCCCCCCCCCCTCCCCGGGATGTGGTGTGTTATACATCCTCCCCCCCCTCCCCCGGATGTGGTGTGTTATACATCCTCCCCTCCGCCCCCCTCCCCGGGATGTGGTGTGTTATACATCACCCCCCCCGCCGCCCCCAGGATGTGGTGTGTTGTACACCCCCCCCCCCCCCCACCAGGATGTGGTGTGTTATACATCCACCCCGCCCCCCTCCCCCGGGATGTGGTGTGGAAGACATCCTCCCCCCCTCCTCCCCCGTGATGTGGTGTGTTATACATCCTCTCCCCCACCCTCCCGGGATGTGGTGAGTTATACATCCCCCCCCCCTCCACCGGGATGTATTGTGTTATACATCACCCCCCCCCCCCCCCCCCCCACCCCGCCGGGATGTGGTGTGATATACATCCCCCCCCCCAGGATGTGGTGTGTTATACATTCACATCCCCCCCCCCGGGATGTGGTGTGTTCTACATCCCCCCTCCTCCCCCACGAGATGTGGTGTGTTATACATCACCACCCCCCCGGGATGTGGTGTGTTATACATCACCCCCCCACCCCCCGGGATGTGGTGTGTTATACATCACCCCCCCCCCCCTACCCCGCCGGATGTGGTGTGTTAAACATCCTCCCCCACCCCCCCGCGGGATGTGGTGCGTTATACATCCTCCCCCGACACACCCCCGGGATGTGGTGTGTTATACATCACCCCCCCCACCCCCAGGATGTGGTGTGTTATACATCACCCCCCCACCCCCCGGGATGTGGTGTGTTATACATCACCCCCCCCCCACCCCCCGGGATGTGGTGTGTTATACATCAGCCCCCCCCACCCCCCCCGGATGTGGTGTGTTATACATCCCCCCCCGCAGGATGTGGTGTGTTATACATCCTCCCCACCACCCCTGGATGTGGTGTGTTATACATCCCACCCCCCTCCCCGGTATGTGGTATGTTATACATTCCCCCCCCCCCTCCCCCCCCCTCCGGGATGTGGTGCGTTATACACCCCCCCCCCCCCCCCCGGGATCTGGTGTGTTATACATTCCTCCCCCCTGCCCCTCCCCGGGATGTGATGTGTTATACATCCCACCCCCCTCCCCGGTATGTGGTGTGTTATACATTCCCCCCCCCTTCCCCCCCAGGGATGTGGTGTGTTATACATCCCCCCCCCCCCAGGGATTTGGTGTGTTATACATCCTCCCCCCCCCTCCCCGGGATGTGGTGCGTTATAAATCTCCCCCCCCCCCCGGGATGTGGTGTGTTATACATCCTCCCCCCCCTCCCCCGGATGTGGTGTGTTATACATCCTCCCCTCCGCCCCCCTCCCCGGGATGTGGTGTGTTATACATCACCCCCCCCCGCCGCCCCCAGGATGTGGTGTGTTGTACAACCCCCCCCCCCCCACCAGTATGTGGTGTGTTATACATCCACCCCGCCCCCCTCCCCCGGGATGTGGGGTGGAAGACATCCTCCCCCCCCTCCTCCCCCGTGATGTGGTGTGTTATACATCCTCTCCCCCACCCTCCCGGGATGTGGTGAGTTATACTTCCCCCCCTCCACCGGGATGTATTGTGTTATACATCACCCCCCCCCGCCGGGATGTGGTGTGATATACATCCCCCCCCCCCCCCCCCCCCCCAGGATGTGGTGTGTTATACATTCACATCCCCCCCCGGGATGTGGTGTGTTCTACATCCCCCCTCCTCCCCCACGAGATGTGGTGTGTTATACATCACCCCCCCCACCCCCCCGGGATGTGGTGTGTTATACATCACCCCCCCCCCCCCCACCCCGCCGGATGTGGTGTGTTAAACATCCTCCCCCACCCCCCCCGCGGGATGTGGTGCGTTATACATCCTCCCCCGACCCACCCCCGGGTGTGGTGTGTTATACATCACCCCCCCACCCCCAGGATGTGGTGTGTTATACATCACCCCCCCACCCCCCGGGATGTGGTGTGTTATACATCAGCCCCCCCCTACCTCCCCGGATGTGGTGTGTTATACATCCCCCCCCCAGGATGTGGTGTGTTATACATCCTCCCCACCACCCCTGGATGTGGTGTGTTATACATCCCACCCCCCTCCCCGGTATGTGGTGTGTTATACATTCCCCCCCCCTCCCCCCCCCCCCCAGGGATGTGGTGTGTTATACATCCCCCCCCCCCCCCCCCCAGGGATTTGGTGTGTTATACATCCTCCCCTGCCCCTCCCCGGGATGTGATGTGTTATACATCACCCCCCGCCACCACCCCCCCCCCACCCCCACGGGATGTGGCGTGTTATACATCCCCCCCCCCCTCCCCAGGATGTGGTGTGTTATACATCCCACCCCCCTCCCCGGTATGTGGTGTGTTATACATTCCCCCCCCTCCCCCCCCCAGGGATGTGGTGTGTTATACATCCCCCCCCCTCCCCCGGATGTGGTGTGTTATACATCCTCCCCTCCGCCCCCCTCCCCGGGATGTGGTGCGTTATAAATCTCCCCCCCCACCCCCCTCCCCGGGATGTGGTGTGTTATACATCCTCCCCCCCTCCCCCGGATGTGGTGTGTTATACATCCTCCCCTCCGCCCCCCTCCCCGGGATGTGGTGTGTTATACATCACCCCCCCCCCCCGCCGCCCCCAGGATGTGGTGTGTTGTACATCCCCCCCCCCCCGCCCCACCAGGATGTGGTGTGTTATACATCCACCCCGCCCCCCTCCCCCGGGATGTGGTGTGGAAGACATCCTCCCCCCCCTCCTCCCCCGTGATGTGGTGTGTTATACATCCTCTCCCCCACCCTCCCGGGATGTGGTGAGTTATACATCCCCCCCCCCCCCCCACCGGGATGTATTGTGTTATACATCACCCCCCCCCCCCCCCGGGATGTGGTGTGATATACACCCCCCCCCCCAGGATGTGGTGTGTTATACATTCACACCCCCCCCCCCCGGGATGTGGTGTGTTCTACATCCCCCCTCCTCCCCCACGGGATGTGGTGTGTTATACATCACCACCCCCCCTGGGATGTGGTGTGTTATACATCACCCCCCCACCCCCCGGGATGTGGTGTGTTATACATCACCCCTCCCCTACCCCCCCGGATGTGGTGTGTTAAACATCCTCCCCCCCCCCCCCCCCCGGGATGTGGTGCGTTATACATCCTCCCCCCACCCACCCCCGGGATGTGGTGTGTTATACATCACCGCCCCCCCACCCCCAGGATGTGGTGTGTTATACATCCCCCCACCGGGATGTGGTGTGTTATACATTCCCCCCCCCCAGGATGTGGTGTGTTATACATCCTCCCCACCCCCCCTGGATGTGGTGTGTTATACATACTCCCCCCTGGACTTCCGGTTGCGGCGATGACCAGCTAAGCCGCACGTTTCGGCACCTCCCGTTTTAACGGACTTTTGGGCTCTTATCGGGAGCCCCACCGGAA